>NC_073398.1:10497932-10582932 GCF_028641065.1 Leucoraja erinaceus
CTACTTCAGGTCCAGGTGGGGACTATGTGCATCTCTCCAGAAATGTGCTCCTGTCGACACGAGGGCAAGGAATATGGCCCTGGAGAAAATCTATACAGAAAGACTGCAATACCTGGTAATGTATTTTTACTCACCTTCCTTAACACAGACTTGTTCACTGCAAATTATTGCCAGGATGTTTTTGGATATAAAACAGTTTAGTTCAGTTTACTTTAGAGATACAGCATGGAAACAGGCCCTTCAGCCCACTGAGTCCACACCAACCAGCGATCACATGTACACTAGTTTAATTTAGTTTATTTTAGAGATACAGTGTGGAAAAATGCCCTTCGGCCCACCGAGTTCGTGCTGACCAGCGATCCCCGCACACTAGCACTATCCTGTATACACTAGGGACAATTTACAATTTTACCAAGCCTACAAATCTGCATGTCTTTGGAGTGTGGGAGGAAACGGGAGCACCCGGAGAAAACCCACACAGGTCACCATGAACTGCCCTTTGCCTGCGAGCGGAGATATAGAACGTAGAACATAGAATATGGATCATAGAACAGTACAGCTCAGGAATAATGTCTGTGTCAAACATGATACCAAATTAAACTGCACAAGGTCTATATCCCTCCATTCCCTGCCTGTTCCAGTGGTGGTCTAAATGCCTCTTAAATATTGCCATAGTATCTACCTCCACCACCACACCTGGTAACACATTCCAGGCACCTGCCACTCTCTGTATGAAAAGGCTTGTCTTGTAAATGTCCATTTAAACATTTCCCCCTCTCACATTACAGTCATGCCCTCTGGCCTTTCACATTTTCACCCGGGGACTGTCTACCTAATCTGAGGAAAGACATTCTTGCCATCCTAATCTGAGGAAAGACATTGTTGCCATAGAGGGAGTACAGAGAAGGTTCACCAGACTGATTCCTGGGATGTCAGGGCTTTCATATGAAGAAAGACTGGATAGACTCGGCTTGTACTCGCTAGAATTTAGAAGATTGAGGGGGGATCTTATAGAAATTTACAACATTCTTAAGGGGTTGGACAGGCTAGATGCAGGAAGATTGTTCCCGATGTTGGGGAAGTCCAGAACAAGGGGTCACAGTTTAAGGATAAGGGGAAAATCTTTTAGGACCGAGATGAGAAAAACATTTTCACACAGAGAGTGGTGAATCTCTGGAATTCTCTGTCACAGAAGGTAGCTGAGGCCAGTTCATTGGCTATATTTGAGAGGGAGTTAGATGTGGCCCTTGTGGCTAAAGGGATCAGGGGGTATGGAGAGAAGGCAGGTACAGGATACTGAGATAGATGATCAGCCATTATCATATTGAATGGCAGTGCAGGCTCGAAGGGCCGAATGGCCTACTCCTGCACCTATTTTCTATGTTTCTACCCTATCTATGCCTCTCATAATTGTATAAACATCTGGATCTGGATCTGGATGTGGATGTGGATGTAATACGCTGCAAAGCTCTAGATAGAGCCTCACTCAGCACTATGATGGTGGTGGACATGCTAGTCAAGATGGAGATGCTTTTGGAGTGTATGTGTTGATATTTTGGAGATCTCTGATGCTGGCTGGTAGGGTATTCCAATCCCTTGCTGTCTTGAAGAAAAATGAGTTAGAAAGTGCTAATGAAGTGCCGTGCGGAATGAAATAATTTCCAGGTTGGCAGCTTCTGGTTGACATGCCGATGGGTGCTTGGGTTAACTAGATGTGCTCCTTCATCTTTAAATCAATAATGGTATTCTTGATCTTGTGGAATGTTGTCAGTCTGACAAACTTGCGATGAGTAGTAGGTGGATGAAGTTTAAGGTTCTTTATCATGCTGGAGACTGAGCTCTGCCACTTGTAGTTGTTAGATATGAACCTTGCTCCACTGTTCTACACCGTCTGGATCTTATTGATCTATCAGGTTTCCCCCTCGGGCTTGAATGGAAATGTCGTTGTTTGGAGTCTGCAGTAGTGGACCTAGTGAAAGGTGATGTGAATTGTGGTGTGGGGTTGGTGAGAGTTAGAGGGAGGTGGGCTTTGCTAGAGGATGAGGGTAAATCAAGACTCCCTCACCACCATCAGGAGTATTCTCCCACACATGGTCTGACGAGAAATCCACCAGTAGGCCTCTGCTCAGACCTATAACTAAGGTTACAGTCACAGTGGCGCAGTGTTAGAGTTGCTGCCTCACAGCATCAGAGACCTGGGTTCACTCCTGACCTTGGGTGGCGTCTGTATGTAGTTTGCACGTTTATCTGTGACTGCGCGGGTTTTCTCCGGGTGCTTCAGTTTCCTCCCACATTCCAATGATGTGCGGATTTGTAGGTTAATTGGCTTCTGTAAAATGTCCCTAGTGTGTAGGATAGAACTGGTGCGAATGGACGATCACTGGTTGTTGCAGGCTCAGTGGGCTGAAGGACCCATTTCCACGCAGTAACTCTAAACTAAACTAAACTGTTCTCACATGCATCATAAGCTAACATACAAAGATGTCCCACTCACTTTCATCCTCTTGAGCTTTTGTATCAATATGAGCAGGTTAACAGTGACAAGACACTTTGAAACCATAGTAGATTACCCTCAGTTTAACTGACTCTCCAGCTTGCTTCAGGGAGTTACAACTAGGGTGTAGAAAGAAATTGCAGATGCTGATTTACACTGAGGATAGAAACAAAATGCTGGAGTAACTCAGCGGGACAGGCATCATCTCTGGAGAGAAGGAATGGGTGACATTTTGGGTCGAGACGTTTTTCTTCAGCCCAGGGCTTGGCTCCTCATGTCCGCCCTGACTATCAGCTTGTGAGCCAGGACTGCCCGCATTGACACTGCACCGTGATGCGTGCGAGAGGTCTCCCTGTGTTTGAGCTGTGTTTGGGTATAAGCGGAATCACACATTTTTCTGCAGAGATGTGTCAATGCCCGCACAACACTGACAAAGAACGCAATCTGGCCTGCTTGAACTGAGATCACAAATGTAAACTTGACCATAAAATAAACACTAGAGCATGAATTTCTATAATATTAGCCAGCCATCAATTAATAGGAACTACATCAGAGAGAGTGTTGACAATCGTAACAAAGGAATGTCCATGTTTTTGGCCCGTATCGTTTTTCTGTCGGAATGTTTATTGAGTGAGACTGTGCTTCTTGACGTTCAGGAATGTTTTGTGGTACTTCCTGCCATTTGTTTATGCCTTGCAACAATTCCGTTTTCCAGATAATTCCACTATACTCTCTGAGCCAGTTGGCAAAAATACAATAAGCAAAAGATAGACACAAAAAGCTGGAGTAACTCAGAGGGATAGGCAGTATCTCTGGAGAGAAGGAATGGGTGAGGTTTTGGGTCTTCATACTCCATAGGGTCTCGACACGAAACGTCACCCATTCCTTCTCTCCAGAGATGCTGCCTGTGCTGCTGAGTTACTCCAGCATTTTTTGTCTATCTTCGGTTTAAACCAGCATCTTCAGTTCCTTCCTATACAATAAGCAAAGCTTAGTGTTGACCATCGACTATAATGTACTTTCATAAGATGTTCCGACAACCTCAAAAGTAGTCCAATTCTGTTTTGTCTCTGGATCCCAAATCACAAATCAATTACACTCACTTTTCCAAAAAGATGACATCTTGCAGGAAGTAGTCTATGTTAATTCCACATTACTTGTGTTTAATAAACAGAGAGATTGTCCAGCACCACCAACCTGGCACACGCTCCTTTCTATGATTTAATTTGTGCTGCAACAATATGCCTGGGTATATATGCTGTGCATTGCTAGAGGGCAGCCACTATAAGGTTTCATTTGTAGGAAGGACCTGCAGATGCTGGTTAAAACCAAAGATAGGCACAAAATGCTGCAGTAACTAAGCGGGAGGCAACATCTCCGGAGAGAAGGATGAAGGAATGAAGACGGTCTGAAGAAGGGTCTCGACCCGAAACGTCACCCATTCCTTCTCTCCAGCGATACTGCCTGTCCCGCTGATTTACTCCAGCATTTTGTGACTATGTAAGGTTTCATTTGACTGCTTGCAGCTTTTACTTTTCAAATGGCAACATTGTCTACCCGGTAGCCTGTCAGAACGCGAGCTAGATTAACATTGGTGGTTGTTTACCTTCATCTGAACATTTAATTAGGAACTTCAAAGCATATCACTGCCATTTTAATTTCTCGTAATTTTAGTATTTAATTTTAGAGATACAGTGTGGAAACAGGCCCTTCTGCCTACTGAGTCCATGCCTAGTCCTATCCTACACACTTACAGAGGACCATTATAGACCATCTACATTTAACCTACAAACCCACAAGTCTTTGGAATGCGGGACGAAACTGGAGCATCCGGTGAAAACCCACGTGGTCAAGAGGAGAACAAGCAAACTCCATACAGAGAGCACCCACAGTGAGGATTGAACCGCGGTCTCTGGCACTGTGCAGGAGCAACTCTACTGCTGTGCCACCGTGTCGCCTTAATTAATGGAGACATTGACCCATTTACCATAAGTAGATTAGTGCAGTGATTATTCAAAAAGGCCAGGCACAGATCATAGCTCACATGCAATGAAATTCAGGTTCAGGCTATTATCATATACATCAGGGTGCAATGAAAATTCCTTCTTCACACAAAGCTCTCATTCAACGGCCTGACATGCCCTCTCTGACCAACATCTCATCTTTACTAGTCCCACCTGCCTGCATTTAGCCCATATCCCTCTAAACCTGTCCTATCCATGTACCTGTCTAGTTGTTTCTTAAACATTGCGTTAGTCCCTGCCTCAACTACCTATTCTGAGGGCGCTTTTTCAGACCAATCGTGGTGGGGAGGGGGAGAAAATCTTGTGTTAATCCTTTCTTCAAATAGTGGTTTAGTTTCCCGTTAAAGTTGAGCGTGACTTCTCTTGCACAATTAAGAGAAGGCCGTGCTGCATCACAGCGCCAGGAACCCGGGCTTGATCCTGACCTTGGGTGCTGTCCATGAGGGGCTTGCACGTACTCCCTGGGACCACGTGGGTTTCCTCATGGTGTTCCGGTTTCCTCCCACATCCCAGACATGCGGGATTAATTGGCCCTCTGTAAATTGTCCTCTCGTGGATGAGAAAGTGGGATAACATAGAACTAGCATGAATAGGTGACCGATGGTCAGCATGGAAACTGGAAACCCACGTGTTCCCAGGGAGAACGTGCAAACTCTGAAGGGCCTGTTTCCAAGCAATATCTCTAAACTAAATCAAATAATCTAACAGCCTTTTGTATAACAACAGACAACTCAGCAAGCAAGTTCACATTCTTTGTGATCATTTTGAGGTCACGACCTTTTGTCACAGACTTTCCAAACACAGGAAGTTGCCTTTCATAATTCAATGTTATCAGAGCTCATCATAATTTCAAAATATTTTGTTAGTTCTCCTCTGGGCATTATGATTCAGCGACAACTGTTCCTGAGCTACAAATCACGCCACATTATTCGTTTCTCTTGTTAAACTTTGCCGTGCACAATTGAAGAAAGCAAATTACATTTGTTTGTATAAAATTGCGATTAATATAAATAATTTCGGCTGAAACACAATAGATGAGTCTCGACCCGGAACGTCACCCATTCCTTCTCTCCAGAGATGTTGCCTGTCCCACTGAGTTACTCCAGCATTTTGTGTCTACCTTCGATTTAAACCAGCACCTGCAGTTCTTTCCTACATATGAAGCTAAGTTAAACTGATCTCATCTGTGACTCTCCACAAGTGACCCACATTCCTCTATTCCCTACAAAGACATGCCCCGATCTAAAAGGTGATTAAGCACCACCATCGTATCTGTGTAGCAGGGGTGGGCCTGGCCTGGCAATGGTGTCCGTGTCTCCCCCGCTGCTCCGCCACTCCGTGCCGCTGCAGGCCGCGACCGATCCAATGATGACGGATGCTACATGCACAGAAATCACAGATTTCTCCAAGGCAATCGAAAGGTTGAATTGAGGTTTGCTGTTCACCAGGTGTTATATCATTGTTAGTGGGAGAGTGTGAGGACAGTCAGGAGGAAAGTAGATTTCATAGCATCCCTGTGGTTGCAACAAAAAGGCTCACATAGAGTGGTGTCAACCTGTAATTTAAAAATCACGATAGTCACAGGGCTGTACTACGTGGAAACAGGCCCTTCGGCCCACCCTGTCCCGGCCAACCAAGGTTTGCATAGTCTCATTTGTCTGTATTTGGCCTCTAAACTCTTCCAATCCCAATATCTGCCTAAATGGCCATTAACATTTGTAATTGTATCATTATCTCTAGCACTTATTTCCAGATACGGACTACCCTCTGAGTGAAAAAGCTGCTCCTGAGTTCTGTCTCAAATCTCTCTCCTTTTACCTTAAGCCCATGTCTTCTAGTTTTAGAATCTGTTTCCCTGGGAAAACAGACTCAGTGTTTGCCATGTCCATGCCCCTCAAGATCTTGTACGCCTCAGAAAGGTCACCCTTCAGCCTCCTATGCTCTATTGATAAATCATGATCTCAGCCTATCCAACCTCTCCCTACAAGTCAAGCCCACAAGCCCATGTAACATCCTGAATGACAAATGACAAATGTCTTGTTGCCGGGCGGCCAGAGCTGCACACAATGCCCCAAGTGTTGTCCAACCAACAACTTGTACAGCTACTGAATGCAATGAGCTATTTGTTGAGTGAGAACGAGTGACTTGGAAAAAACATGTTCACCAATGGACCTCTTGTACCATCTTCAAGATCAACTGCATTCTGTTTCTTCACGATGTCGGCCAACTCTCTTCAGTGAAAATGGAACTTACCATTTGCTTTCATTTTGTTTTTGCAGTAAATGTCTCAATCGCAAGTGGCAGTGCACTGATAAAGTGTGCGATGGTATCTGCCTTGGCGTTGGTGAGGCCCACTACATCACCTTCGATGGGCTGAAGTACACTTTCCCAGGCCAGTGTCAGTATGTGCTGGTTCAGGTATGGACACTCTCTGTGGTTCAACAGAGGGTCTGGGAATTACCAAAGAGTTTGTTGACAAATGTCTTTGTCTTTGCATGTAAGCCATTGAACTCCTAACTTCTGGCAATAGTTATCTTTTAAGCAGGACAACCCATTATCCAACCATTTCCCTTTACAATTCTCGAACAAAAATCAATGCTTAACCAACCTGCAATATCAACACTGTTTCTCTTTCTACAGATGCTGCCATGACCAACATTTTCTATTAATGTTTCCATTATCGATGCATCCCTTCTTTATTTTTCTCAAATAAACAAAACCTTACCATATGTTTCTGTGCCATCACCTCCATTGTTACCTGTAAACTAAATAAATACCTTGTTTAAACGAGGAAGATGGGAATAGGCCCAAAACGTCATCTGTCCATTCCTTCCACAGATGCTGCCTGACCCGCTGAGTTCTTCCAACACTTTGTGTTTTGCTCTAGATTCCAACATCTGCAGGTCCTTGTGCCTCTGTGTTTCCAAATGTCTGAAGTTCTTATTGCTATTCATAATTATGCTCCCCTGACCTGCCATCCTCATCCAGAAGTAGTTTTCTTTGACTCACATTTCCCTTGCCTGTGGACCTCAGGGAATGGCTTTTACCTACATTTTAATCATTTTAGTTGTTTCTCTTCTTTGACTTTTGACGTTTTTCATAACTTGTAGGACAGTTGCGGTGGGAATGAAGGAACATTCCGCATCTTAGTGGAACACAGTGGCTGTGGGTTGCCAGGAGAAGAATGTTCAAAAGACATCACTGTGTTATACGATGGCGGAGAGCTGGAGCTGTTTGCGAGAGAGGTGAGTACATAGATAACCTCTTCTTCTTGGAGAAATGAAGCTTCTGGCTTTGCTCAAAGTGTGTGACCAACCTTCTCCAGCCCAACCTCATTACCCACATTGGACGTTGTCTCTGTAACAGTAACAGTACAATTCTGCACCACCATATTCTACAATATACATGTTGTATTCATGTATAGTATGAATTGGAAAGACACAAAGTGCTGGAGTAACTCAGTGGGTCAGGCAGCATTCCTGGATAGGTGACCTTTTGGATTGATATCCTTCTTCAGATGTTCTCCAGGTTCTGAAGGGTCTAGACCTGAAACTTCACCTATCCATGTCCTCCAGAGATGCTGTCTACCTGTTACTCCAGCACTTTGTATCTTTTCTTGGTAAACCAGCATCTGCATTTTCTTGTTTCGACTCTATAATATTAATTGGATTGTATAATAGTATAATATGGATTGGATAGCAATATTGATTGGATATAAGTATAGTATTGATTGGATGGCAAGCAGACCAAAGCTTTTAACCTTGTTACACATGATAATAATAATAAAGTGAATGACAACACTTAGACTTTTATTTCTTCACTGATAATTTTAATCTTTTTTTGATTAGGTGATTATCAAAAAGCCATTTAAGAATGGAGAAGACTTGCAGATATTTAATTCTGGTCTTTACTCCATAATAGCACTGGGTAAAGCGATTTCTATCCTGTGGGACAAAGGCACTCGCATCTCTGTACAAATTAAGGGGCAGTACAAGGTAAGTAGATTTCAATGATTTACTCGGAACATAGAACAGTACAGCACAGGAACAAGTCCTTCGGCCCACAATGTCTGTACTGATGCCAAGATAAACTAATCTCCTCTGCCGGCACATGATCCATATCCCCCCTGTTCCTTGAATACCCATCACAGCTTGGCCACTCCCTCTTCTCCCCTCTCCCATCAGGCAAAAGGTACAGAAGTGTGAAAACGCACAGCTCCAGATTCAGGGACAGTTTCTTCCGAGCTGTTATCAGGGAGCTGAACCATTCTCCACAACTAGAGAGCAGTCATGAACTACTATCTACCTCATTGGTGACCCTCAGAGTATCTTTGATCAGACTTTACTGGCTTTATCTTGCACTGAATGTTATTCCCTTATCCTGTATATGTACACTCTGAATGGCTTGGTTGTAATCATGTATTGTCTTTCCGCTGACTGGTTAGCACGCAACAAAAGCTTTCCACTGAATCTCGGTACATGTGACAATAAATTAAAACTGCAACTGATCTAAAAGCCTCTTAAACCTCTCCCTGTTTTTTTTTCTTCCCTCCATTTCTCCTTCCTTTCTCCTCTCGTGACCTCCCCTTCTTCCTTCAGTCTTCCACCCATCTATTCCTTCACTAAACTTGCTCTTTCATTTATTTTCTGTAAGAAACTAGAGACCGTTTATAACACTGGATGCAGCCTTATAATCAGCCACAACTAAATGGCAACCATACGTAACACATTGATGTTGGCGAAAACAGTCAGGAAATCCATTGTACTTTAATGTGGAAGTAGTTACATTAATGGTCTCTTTTCTCAAGACAATAAAAGACAGATAAATGACTAAATGGAAATTATCAAAGGCAGATAGAGAGAAAATGTTTTCACGTGCAGGGAGGGCCAGAATTAGTGTCTGCAAAAATAAGCTGGAACCTAATAAATCTAATAAGGAATTTGGAATAAAGTACTTTACCCAAGGGAGTGGTTAGAAGTCTTTGAAGTTGGAGAAAACAGCCAAGTGAGGACACTAGCATTAGCGTGAGATTATGTTAAAGTTATAATTGCTTACACATATTGTGCAATTCTATGTCATGAAATCAAACGTCAGGCGGCATACAATTTATTGTTTTATTACTGTAATCATAATTCACTTTGGGCCATTTGATGTAAAGATTCTGAAGAAACTATCTGCGAACACAATTAATCATTTTTCCATCATTGTCCATTCCTTCCTATTTTTTCCCTTCTTATCAGTTTCCAAATACTTCTAAAATGGGCGCTGTCTTTATCTTTTGATCTTTTTGTTAATAAAAATATGTTAACTGAGAAATATTTAAAGTCTAGAATAATTTCCCAGCGTAACACTTCCAGTAGTTTAATGACATCATATTCGACACAGACATTGTCGGCCAAAGGGCCTGTTTCTATGCTGTACTGTTCTATTTTTTATAACACTGTAATATACAATATGTTAAAATACCTGTTATATATCAACTGAAATTGCCTATATTAACTGCAATTTTATACAAACAAATGTCATTTGCTTTCTTCAAACTCCCCCTCTTTGACATAGGGTAAAGTCTGTGGATTGTGCGGTAATTTCGATGGAAATAAAAATAATGATCTTCTGAGCAGTGCGAACAAACTTGAAATTGACCCCTTTGACTTTGGGAATTCATGGACGGTGAAACATTTGTGTGCTGATGCCATCCAGGTAATCACTCGACCCCGTTCCAATGTTGTCGCCCTGTTAGCACGGTGTGTTGGAGTAAGAGTTGTCTCAGGCTGATTCTTCTCTCTTCTTTCACTTCTCAGGCACCCTCTCCATGTAGCGGAAACAGTTTGAAGCAAGCAATGGTTGAGAACTCTTGCGACCTGATCAAAAGTAGCCTGTTCAGTGAGTGTGCAAAGCTGGTGAGTGAAAATTCTTCCGAATGTGGGTGAACAAGGCCATGGCCAGAAACAGAGAGCTATTGCCAGGACTAGAGGGTGTGAGCTGTAGAGAGAGGTTGAGTAGGCTGGGACTCTATTCCTTGGAGCGCAGGAGGATGATGGGTGATCTTATAGAGGTGTACAAAATCATGAGAGGAATAGATCGGGTAGATGCACAGAGTCTCTTGCCCAGAGTAGGGGAATCGAGGATCGGAGGACATAGGTTCAAGGTGAAGGGGAAAAGATTTAATAGGAATCAAAGGGGTAACCTTTTTCACACAAAGGGTGGTGGGTGTATAGAACAACTGCCAGATGAGGTAGTTGTGGCTGGGACTATTCCAACGTTTAAGAAACAGTAAGACAGGTACATGGATAGGCCAGGCTTAGAGGAATATGGTCCAAGCACAGGCAGGTGGGGCCAGTTTAGCTGGGACATGTTGGCCGGTGTGGGCAAGTTGGGCCGAAGGGCCTGTTTCCACACTGATTCACTCTATGATTCCATGACTCAATAAGATAGCTTGAATGTGCAATTATTGCCGCTCACCAGAACCAGGCGCTTCAGCCCAACTTGTCGGCGCCGACCAAAATGCCCCATGTACACTAGTCCCACCTGCTTGTATTTGGCTCATATCCCTCTAAACCTTTTCTGTCTATGTACCAGTCCAAATGTCTTTTAAATGTTGTTCTTGTATTTTATGCTTGTGAAGGGAGATCGGGAAGAGACCTGAGCCTCTCCTGATGTGTGTGTTGAACCCGTCCAAGCTGTAATCCTGCGGGTATTGTTTTCAGATCGACCCTCTGCCGTTCTGGGAGATCTGCGTGTATGACACCTGTTCCTGCGACTCCATGGGAGAGTGCCTCTGCCTGTGCAACGCCATCGCGGCCTACGCACACGAGTGCGCTCAGCGGGGCATCCAGGTCCAGTGGAGGACCAACAGCCTGTGTCGTAAGTTAAACTGGGAAGCTGCAGAATAACTCCAGCTCTAGACAGAGACGGAAATAAATAAGTTCATATTGTCACAGGAGCAGAATTAGGCCATTCGGCCCATCAAGTCTACTACGTCATTCATGGCTGATCTATCTTCACCCCCGCAACCCCACTCTCCTGCCTTCTCCCAATAATCCCAGACACCCGTACTTATCAAATCAATCAATCTCCGTCTCAAAAATATCCATCAACTTGGCCTTCACAACCGTCTGTGGCAATGTATTCCACAGATTCACCACCCGCTGATTAAAGAAATTCCTCCTCATCTCCTTCCTAAAAATACGCCCTTTAATTCTGAGGCTGTGGCCTCTGGTCCTAGACTCTCCCATCAGTGGAAACATTCTCTCCACATCAACTCTGTCCTGGCCTTCCACTATTCGGTAAGTTTCAACGAGGGTTCCCCTCATCCTTCTAAACTCCAGCGAGTACAGGCCCAGTGTCTTCAAATGCTCATCATATGTTAACCCGATTCTTCCTGTGATCATTCTCTTAAGCCTCCTCTGGACCCTCCTCTGGCCGTTCACTTAGAAACATAGAAACATAGAAATTAGGTGCAGGAGTAGGCCATTCGGCCCTTCGAGCCTGCACCGCCATTTAATATGATCATGGCTGATCATCCAACTCAGTATCCCGTACCTGCCTTCTCTCCATACCCTCTGATCCCCCCGGCCACAAGGGCCACATCTAACTCCCTCTTAAATATAGCCAATGAACTGGCCTCAACTACCCTCTGTGGCAGAGAGTTCCAGAGATTCACCACTCTCTGTGTGAAAAACGTTCTCCTCATCTCGGTTTTAAAGGATTTCCCCTTTATCCTTAAGCTGTGACCCCTTGTCCTGGACTTCCCCAACATCGGGAACAATCTTCCTGCATCTAGCCTGTCCAACCCCTTAAGAATTTTGTAAGTTTCTATAAGATCCCCTCTCAATCTCCTAAACTCTAGAGAGTATAAACCAAGTCTATCCAGTCTTTCTTCATAAGACAGTCCTGACATCCCAGGAATCAGTCTGGTGAACCTTCTCTGCACTCCCTCTATGGCAATAATGTCCTTCCTCAGATTTGGAGACCAAAACTGCACGCAATACTCCAGGTGTGGTCTCACCAAGACCCTGTACAACTGCAGTAGTTCTTACAACCGCACTTCATGTGATCGGAGCAGAATTAAGCCATTCGGCCCATCGAGTAGTCCGCCATTCAATCATGGCTGATCCGTCTTTCCCTCTCAACCCCATTCTCCTGCCTTCTCCACAAAACCCATGTTTATCAAGAATCTGCCAAACTCCACCTTAAAAATAACCATTGACTTGAACTCCACAGCGATTTGTGGCTCAGCTTGGTTTTGGGATCAGAAATCCTGTTTAAATTAGAATCACTTGTTGTTCCCAAACATGTCTCAGGCTCGTCGACCATGGCTGATATTGGCAACAAACTGGCTGTAGTTCCAAGTTGGCAAAGCAACTCCTGATTGTCTTTATTTATTTATTTTTTTTAAAATTTTATTTTTATTAGAAGTACGGTAAATTTAAATACTACACAACACATATATCTTAATACATTTTTTGTACCGCTTCATTTTTTTTTGAGCTTTAAGAAAAAGATAGAAGTAAGGAAAGTAAAGAAAGTGCGCAAGAGTCGTGAAGTGCAAGAGTGTTGGGAAAAGAAAGCCCCTTAGAAAAGAAGTTAGAGAAGGAAGTAAAGTGAGAAAATAGACCCTAGAAAAGAAAGAAAAAGAAAATAGGAACAATCGCTCTATTATACCATTAAACTCCGCAGAAAGGGGACTACCAACCAAGTCTGTTTTTGTTGTTTTACCTCCCGTTACCAGGTCCTGATACCATTTATTTATTTATTTATTTATTTATTTAAATTACTATTGCACCTCATACTTGTAATAGGTCCAGAAACATAGACCACGTCTTTTGGAATTGGTCTGCTTTACCTGCTAAGAGGAATCTCATCTCTTCCAGATGTAATGTTTCAAACATATTTGATATCCACATTTTTATTGTTGGTGTGGGCGCATTTTTCCAGAATTTAAGTATAAGCTTTTTTCCCATTATTAGCCCGTAATTAAATAAATTCTTCTGAAACACGTTTAGCTCAGGATTACCCTCCTGATTGTCTTTAAAGGAAATATTATTGTCAGATGAGTTGTGAGTGGGATAGTTTGAAGATAACTCATGAAAATTCTTTGAATCCAAATTTATCCAAAGACATAGCGTACATAATTTCCTTTGTTATGTGTCCATGGCACCAGAATTGATTGGAACACCACGCAGCTATTCAACGCATAGGGAGAGATTCTTTAATCAAATATTAGAGGGCACAGCTTTAAAGGGAGAGGGGCAGAGTTTGAAGGAGATGCTGTGGGGCATTTACACAGAAGGTGGTGGGTGCCTGGAACATGCTGTCAGGGGTGGTGGTGGTGGAGCCAGATACGTTGTGATTAAGAAGCCTTTGGGTAAACACATGGATATGGAGGGATATAGATCACGTGCAGGTAGATAAGAGATGGTCTTGACATTAGAGATGGTCTTGCCGAAGAGCCTGGTCTTGTGCTACACTGTTCAATGTTCTGTGTTGTTAATCAAACAATTTTAAGTCGTGAATATTTTATTCCGTGGTGGAGTTTCCAGCCTCCAGTAATCCCCCTTGATTTGTGTTACTCGCTGTGCTGGTCTGGGGTTCAATGGAGACCTGTTCATTGCAAGCTCTGACCCACATGGCCGATTGCTGGCACACTGCTGGGGATGTGATGCACCTGTGCTGACTGCTGTTCTCTTTCTGCCCGTTGAAGCCATGAGTTGTGACGAACTAAATGATGGACACGCCGAACACGTGTGTGAGTGGAGATACAACGTGTGTGCTCCCGCCTGCCCACGCACCTGCCAGCACCCACACCAGGAGGACTGCCCTGTCACATGTGTGGAAGGATGCCACGCACATTGTCCCGCAGGTTGGTTTGGCAAAGACTCGTGACGTCAAATGTAGCATCTGCTTTCAACTGTGGAATAATCTCAGATATCGTTGTTTCATCCTCACCATTCACAATTATCACAAACACTATCCTATAATAACATTTTTGTACCATAGCAACATTTAAAAGACACTTGAATTGGGATACGGATAGGAGAGGCCGAGAGGGATATGGAGGAAATTGCGGGTAAATTGGATTACCGTAGTTGGGCCATCTTGGTTAGCATGCACGAGCGGGGCTGAAGGGCCTGTTTCCATGCTGCGTCACTCTATCACCCAGTCTGCAACTCACCCACTTTCAGTTTCAGCAGCGATAGTACAAATATATGCACCAGAATCAGTCACAGATTTAATAGGAACCTGAGAGGCAACTCTTTCACACAGAGAATGGTGGGTATAAGAAATGAGCTGACAGAGCAGGTTGTTGATGCACATATACGATAACAACATTGAAAAGACGTTTGGAAAGATACATGGAAAGGAAAGTTTTAGTGAGTAATGAGACATATGTGGGCGGGCGGTGCCCACATTGATGGGGCATCTGGGTCGGCATGGAGAGGTTGGGCCAAAGGGCCTGATTCCACACTGTACGATTCAATGACTGAGCTGTAGCAAGGCAGCATATTATTAAAAAAATAAATAAAATAAACAGAAGGCATGAGACAAAAGGATTTAAGAGTTCCGACTTCGGAAGCTAGAGGTAGGAATGTGCCTGGAAATCAAAGCAAGTATCTACAGCTTTTTAAATTGATCTGAACCAAATGATTTGTCAAGTGGTCGGCAGTAGAAATATTGATCATTTTCTTTTGCACTAACATATAGAAAAAATACTGGATGAAAGTTCACAGACTTGCGTCGCTCCTGAATTGTGCCCAGTTTGTGTCTATGAAGGACGGCGCATTCCAGATGGACAAGCGATTGTGGTCAACAACGGAACCGACAACTGCCAAAACTGGTAGGCTCTCTCCCTCAATCTGCACTGCTGAACCTTCCACACACACCTCACTGGTTGTGGGTGTATGCACTGATTTCTTGATTTGTACAGGTGTTATGGGGAGAAGGCAGAAGAATGGAGATAGGAGGGAGGGATAGATCAGCCATGATTACATGGTGGAGTAGACTTGATGGGCCGAATGGCCTAATTCTACTCCTATACCTTATGACCTTATGACTGGGCTACTGGTTGGGATAACAAAAAAAGACACAAAGTGCTGGAGTACCTCAGTCCAAACATCTACCTAAAAAAAAACCCTTCCGTCCCTCACTTATAGCAACCTATTACCTGCCAGACTTTGTCCCATCATTTCCTCTCTGCCAACTTTCTTCCCCCCACCCTCAAACAATCAGTCTGAAGAAGGGTCCCAACCAGAAACATTACCTGTCCATGTTCTCAAGAGATGCTGCCACTGAGATACTCCAGCACTTTGTCTTTATTTGTTAATCAGCATCTGCAGTTCTTTGTTTATAATGTTTGGGATCACTAATTTAAGATTAAGATTAAAACTAAAACACAAATTTATGTCAACACTCAATACATTTACATCTCAAAAAAACATGTAAAATAATGAGTATATGGATTATTAAATGGTCAATTTGCATTTGTATAACGTTTTATTTGGTGTCTGTGTGGGTTTGTGGTAATTTGAGCCTGTGTGTACTGATATATGCATTTGTAAGCATATCTGTGTGTGTGTATGTGCTGCTGTATACATTTGTAAGCACGTGTGTCTGTACTTAGGGTGTGCGAAAATGTACAGCTGAGAATTGCTGCACTGTGTGCAGCACTGGATTCCCAGCTGCCTGCGACCTCCCCACCACTGAGCTAATTCTAACAATCACTCCCCTGCCAGGATGAGTAATTTCCCAGCTCATGGGGAGCTGAAGGAGGTGAACAGCTACACCTATTGGGCAACTGTGATGGGACACCCTATTCTGAGCTGTGGCCGACACCTCTTTGAGCGGCTGGCTCAGTACTACCGTGAAACTGCAACAATCCACCTCCCTACTATTTGAAAATCCCATAGGTTCAGTATCTTGTTCAACACCGGTTGATGTGCTCCGGTGATGTACCTTTAAACTTACCGGATCCTCATTCCCAATAACTCATTAGGGTCCCATATCTTGCACTCTCTTTAAACTTGGTGGATTTATTAGAAAATGGTTATAATGGCATCTAACTTCTAAAACAAAAAGTGAACTCAAAGTAATTAGTGAACGCCTAAGCCCTGTCCCACTGTCCGAGTTAATTCAAGAATTTTCCCCGAGTTTGCCCTGATTCGAACTCGGAGATTTACGGTAATGGCCGTAAGTGCTCGGGGCTCTCGTGGACATTTTTCAACATGTTGAAAAATCTTTACGAGTCTTTCCGAGCTTACCTGCCGTTAGCAAGTCTTCCCGAGTACCTGCCATTAGCGTTACAAGCTGCTAAGAAACGTCTCCGGGCACCGACGTACCCGCTACGTTCATTCTACGTGCTTACCACGAGTTTGATTTGATTTTTAAACTCAGGAGAGCTCTTGAATGAACTCGTACAGTGGGACAATACTCCAGATATCTCCCCGTCTGGCAGGATTCAAGTCTCGGACCATGCCGGTTGTCCAAGGTGTTTGTTAATGTTCTCCTGACAAAGACCAGATCAGGTAGTGGTTCATGGACAGCACTAATGAACAGAGACCATGGACCAGCACCAATGAATAGACTCCAGCCTTTGTGAACGGCAACTGTGTAAATCCCCATTGCGGCAATGTTCGCATGTATGAGATATTATGTATTTTTTAAGAATCAAGAGTCAAGGGTGTTTAATTTTCATATGCAATGACAGTGGGCCAATGACATTCTTACTTGCTGCAGCTTAACAGGCCGACAATCGCAACACAAGGAGACAAAAATTCAATAAAATAATAACAATGCCAATACTGGTGCAAAATACCCCAAAGTCTTTAGTGGAATCAAACACAATTCATAATCACAGTTGAGGTTAGTGTTCAAGAGCCTAATGGTTGTGGGGAAGGAGCTATTCCTGTACCTTCTTCCCGATGGTCAGAGTGAAATGAGAGTGTGGCCAGGGTGGTGTGGGTCTCTGATGATATTTGCCGCGGTGTAAGTGGTGATGCATTGACGGTGATTCAATCTATAACGTACACCCTTTCTTTTCCACGGTGCTTCCCCAGCCAGTGTGTTGGAACGTTCTTGCATTGCGCCCACTGCCCCAGGCTGGTCCCAGGGCCAGTCCCAACCCTGGTCCCTGAGGCTTTCCCAACACAGCCAGAGGAAACGACGGAAGTGGTCGACGGTTGCAACAGGGTCATGGAGCTGGTGTTCGTGATCGACGGCAGCAAGTCCTTCTCCAGGGGAGAGTTTGATGATGTGAAGAGGTTTGTACTATCCATGATGGAGCAGATGCAGATCGGCCAGTCCAACATCCGGGTGGCCCTTCTCCAGTTCCACTCGCGCATCAGCAAGCAGTTTGACCTGTGGGAGAAGAAGAGCGCGAGGGAACTGAAGATGTTGGTGAGGACGATGGGATACATCGGGGGTTCCAAATCTAACCTGGGAGAAGCCCTGAAGTACACGTCCGTTCTTGTGTTTGGGAAGGATTCGAGGAAGAAAGTCCCCAGAGTGGCCATACTTGTGACCGCAAGTGCCTTCTCCACTGTGGATAGAAAACCCCTGCAGTTAATTAGCAAGAGAAAGGTGACGGTGATCACACTGGGCATTGGAGCGGCGATCGACCAGAAGGCAGTCGGCTTGATCGCAGCCAAGTCCCCTGGAGGGAAGTCGTTCTTTTTGAAAGACGTTGCTGACCTTATGGAGTCCAGGAAGAAAATCCTGGACTACATGTGTAGCCGTGGAGCCAGTCCCCCGCCCCCTGTACCCCCAACAACACCAGCAAGCACCGTGCCTGCCACAGCCGCACAAGTGCTCACCACCCCGCCGGCCGGCAAGGAAACAAGGCGCGATGTTGTCTTCCTGCTGGAGGCCTCGGATAAGGTAGGAGAGGACAACTTCAACAAGACCAAAGAATTTGTCATTAAGATGATCGAACAGTTCCAAGTGACGATAGAGCCCACGCACGTGTCCGTCGTCCAGTACGCGGACACGGTGAGCGAGGAGTTAGTCTTCACCGCCACTCAGAGGATCTGGGAGGTGATTGAGAGAATCAGGGGGATGCACTTCCACGGGGGGAAGCTGACCAACACGGGCAAGGCCCTACAGCATGTCATCGAGACCACGCTTGCCAACCACAACGGGCCATGGGAGGAGGCCCCCGACCTGGTGTTCATGATCACTAGCAACCCTCCCACAGATAACATCACCAACCCCTTCAACACGGTCAAGCAGCAGCAGGTGGAGCTGATCCCCATCCTAGTCGGCCCCGACATTGATGTTGACATATTCCCACCCCCCATTGTGCACACGACCTACAAGGATATCACTGAAATCACCAACATAGTTTACCAGCGGTGTTGCCAGCCGATTCCCCCAACCACAGCCACCACCAGAGGTCTAACCATGCCCCCAACAGGTGAGACTATCAGTAACCCAACTATGCAAACACTTAAGTTTCTATTTGAATTCAACTTTAATTTACTGCACATTGGCCATTAACCTGTTTCGGTTCCACCAAAGTTACTTTATCTTTTTCACTTGGAGGGTGGTGGGTATGTCTTTTACCCAGGGAAGGGGAATCAAGAAGCAGAAGGCGTAGGTTTAAGTTGGGAGGGGAACGATTTAAGAGGAACCCGGGGGGGGGGGCATAATTTTCCACACAGAGAGTGGTGGGTGTATGGAACGAGCTGCCAGAGGAGGTAGTTGAGGTGGGTACTGCAACAGCATTTACAAGGCATTTGGCCACATACATGGATAGGAATGGTTCGGAGGGATGTGGGCCAAACACGGTCAGGTGGGTCGAGCGTAGATGGGGCACCTTGCTCTGCAATGTGTAGTGAGTGGATACAAAAGTGGGATAAGGTAGAACTAGTGTTGCGGTGTGGACTTGGTGGGCCTGTGGGCGGTGTGGACTTGGTGGGCCTGTGGGCCTGTTTCATGCCGTATCTTTCAATTCAATCGACAAGTCGTGTTGAAGTGTGCGGTGGTCCTTAGAACACTTTCGAATGAAAGTTTATCATGAACGTCTTCCAAACAGAGTTGACCGCTCAGGATTGCAAGCAGGATGTTTGGAGCCACGAGTATAATTCTGCCATTTCTCTCTAGGTCTGTGCGCAGAACCAATGGATATCATCATCCTTCTCGATGGCAGCGACAATGTCGGAAAGGCAAAGTTTGAGGAAATGAAGAGCTTTGTGAAATCATTCATGAGGAAGGTGAACACAGGTCAGTGGAGGAGGGGGGCACCATTGCAAATGAGACCAAACGACTGATCCAAGCAGGATTCAATCAATGATTCAATGACACTTTATTGTCACATGTACCTAGGTACAGTGAAATTCTTTGGGTTTTTTGCATATAATCTGGTAACACAAAACAGCAGACTTCACCTTTTTTTTCAATTAAAAAATGTATTCAATTATTAAAAAATAATAATGACACTATAATAAAACATGCCAGAACCCACCACCATAATACAATACAAACATATATCCATAATAACCTACTATACAATCATTATTGAAGATACGTTCAACACCCTGCTGAGCCCAGCAGTCCCGGAACTCGCTCAGGGTGCCCGTGGATGGGGCGTATTCCCTTTCTAACCGCACCCGGGCACGGACGTATCCCCGGAAAAGGGGCAGGCAGCCGGCTCGGGTAGAGCCCTCCACCGCCTGGCGCCTTGACTCGCGGGCAGACTTCACCTTGGCAGTACTCAGTGTCACCACGTTTCCGGCGCGACAAAGTTTCAAAAATTCTCAGTACTGTCTTATCTTCTCACGGCGGCAAACCAGGCCGTCCATCACACGTGGCCGCAGGCAGCCCGCCAGGTCCAACTTTGTTCTCACCGTTCCCTTTTCAAACTTAATCCCCCCCCCCCCCCCCCGTCGGGTCCCTCTTTGTTCTTCGTGGCCCCCCCACTGGGGCCCCTCTTCATTCTCGGCGGCCCCCACCTGGTTCCCCGCTCGCCAGGCTGCTCTCTGTGCCGCGCTGGTTGTTCGGCCCCTCCGTGCATCCCGGTACCTTCTGCCGCCGCGTGGCACGTCCTTGGTTAAAAAAAAACACCAAGGTGGTAAAGTTAACTCATAGTGAAACCAGCTCAACTTGCCACTTGCAAAACTGTATTGTGGAAGATTCTTTTCCAGCCAAGACATTGAGGTAGATCCAGTCCGAGTAAACATTCCATACCACCGAATTGACAGCATGTATCAGTGTGGTTTTTGACCATAAAAAGGTGCCAGCATGCATCTCATTTAAAAATTAATCTAACAATTTTGCTTCCATCAATATATCCCCATCTTACCCGATGGAACCACTCTCCATTCTTCTTTTAAGCATCCTGGCTTCCTCATCCGGGGAACGTCAGTCAGTAGTTACAATGGTCACCCCTTAGAGATGGCCATAGTCTTTAAAATGTGTAACACAAAAGGAGGTAATTCAGCCTTGCTGCGTCCATCAGACCCCTTCCTGCCATCGTGCAAGAGTTGAAACCAAGATTGGTGAGGGAGGGTGGGTTGGTGGAGGTAGTTGGAGAGGGGAGAGGTGGAAGGGAGGGAGGGAGGGAAGGAGGGACAGTGGGTGGTGGGAGGTAGAGGAGGGAGGGAGGGAGGGAGAGGATTCAGGGAGGGTGGATGGAGGGAAGAAGGCTCATTCAGTTTGTTTTCCGTTTAAACTCTCCAGTTTAAAATGACCTGTGGCATTGTGAAGTTTCACTGTTGTTCTAGTGTTGTTTTTACATCTCGCAGTCTAAAAAAAGCTGCACTTTGCAAATGTTTTTGTCGTCTTCCTCGAGTCACAGGGTCAGATGCAACGCATATCTCCATCCTGCAGTACGGCAGCAGCAACACTCTGGAGGTCACTTTCAACAGAAACCAGGAAAAGGAGGGACTTTTGGATGTGATCGACAATATCCAGCAAAGAGCGCCTGGGCCAAGTCGGATAGGTAAAGATGCCGCATTCTACCCTCTAGTCATAGAGTTATATACAGCATGGAAACTGGCCCTTCAGGCCAACTTGATCATGGTGCCCCATCTACACTAATCCCACCTCCCTGCGTTTTGACCCATACCCCCTCTAAAACTTTCCTATCCATGTACCTGTCCAAATGTCTTTTAAATGCAGTACCTGCCTCAACGACCTCCCCCAGCAGCTCGTTCCATATACCCAGCACACTCCATGTGGAGAAAGGTTGCCCCTCGGGTTCTTCTTAAATCATTCCCCTCCCATCTTAAACCTATGTCTTCTGTTTCTTTGCCTCCCTAACTCTCAGTGAAAGACTGTCCATTCACCTTATCTATTCCCCCTCTGTAAGACCACCTCTCAGCATCCTGCACTCCAAGAAATAAAGTCCTTGCCTGCCCAACCTCTCCCTATAGCTCAGCCTTCGAGTTCTGGCAACATCCTTGCGAATCCTTGCAACCTTCGATTTTCCAGCATCTGCAGTTCCTTCTTAAACACTTAAATCCTTGCGAATCTTCCCTGCACTCTTTCCAGCTTAATTCCTTGAATTTTTCGGACAGATGATTTTTGTATTTGACGTGTCTTGAAATTTGTGCTTGGCAATGGGAGAGTGGGTCCTGATGATGTATTTATGATGTTCTGTAGGAGCGGCACTCACCTTTGCAGTGCAGAATGGCATAACTGAGACAAATGGAGCAAGGGTTGGAGTACCAAAGGTCGCCGTGGTGATAGTCACCGGCAGGTCCGTGGATGATGTTGTACAGGCATCGAGGGAAGCCATCATCTCAGGTACGTCATGCTAATTCATACTGAAGCCAGACCATGCTTCAGGCAGGCAGCATTGAGGGGTGCTGCTTCTCAGTTACACTAAGGCCCCAGCTTTCCCTCCACTGGATGTAATCATTAGTTATTAGTTTATTATCATGTGTACCGAGGTTCACAAGTTATCGGAGTAGAATTAGGCCGTTCGGCCCATTGAGCCATCTCCGCCATTTAATCATGGCTGATCTCAGCCTCCTCATTCCATTTTCCTACCTTCTACCCATAACCCTTGACACCAGTTCCAATCAAGAATTTGTCTATCTCTGCCTCAAAAATATCCTCTGACTTGGCCTCCACAGCCCTCCGTGGCAATGAGTTCCACAGATTAACTACCCTCTAAGTAAAGAAGTTCCTCCTCACCTCCTTTCTAAAAGAGCGCCCTTTAATTCTGAGGCTATGACCTCTGGTCCTAGACTCTCCCACCAGTGGAAACATCCTTTCCACATCCACTCTATCTATACCTTTCATCATTCTAGGTACAGTGAAAAGCTTTTGTTGCGTGCTAACCAGTAAGCGGAATGGCGATGCATGATTACAATCGAACTGTCCACAGTGTACAGACGCATGATAAAGGGAATAACGTGACTAACATTTAGTGAAAGATTAGACTAAGTGGGACTCGTTGGGTCCCTGTCACACAGGAGACTTGGTCCCCTAACGCAATATTCCACCACTCACCCATAGCCCCCAACGGCACAGGTGCACCTCATTTCCCCTCATCTCTGGCACTCTTTCCCTTCCTCTTCACCCTCCCTCTTCTTTCCCCTCTCCTCGCCCCCTCCCCCCAATTCCTCCCTCAACTCTCTCTCCCTCTCCTTTCCCCTTCCCTTAGTCACCCCCTCCCTCCCTCCATAACTCCTTTCCCCTCCCTACTCCCCTCCTATCCCTCTATTCCCCACTCCTCACCTCCCCTTATCCCCTCCCCCCCACTATCCCTCCTCATCTCCCCCACTGCCCTCCTCTCCCTCTATTCCCCACTGCCTACCTCC
Source organism: Leucoraja erinaceus (assembly GCF_028641065.1). Taxonomy (NCBI): domain Eukaryota; kingdom Metazoa; phylum Chordata; class Chondrichthyes; order Rajiformes; family Rajidae; genus Leucoraja; species Leucoraja erinaceus. The sequence continues at coordinate 10,521,212 of NC_073398.1, forward strand.
CCCACCTGAAGGGCCTGTTCCCGTGCCAAGTTAAACTAATCTCCTCTGCCGGCATGTGATCCATATCCCTCCATTCCCTGCATATCCATGTGCATATCTAAAAGCCTCAAATGCCATCTGCCTCCACCACCACCCCAGGTAACATGGTCCAGGCACCCACCACCCTTTGTGTTAAATACATGCCTCGTACATCTCCTTTGAACTTTCCCCCTCACTCCTTAAAGCTATACCCTCTAGTCTTTGACCTGGGAAGAAGGTTCTGACTGTCTATCCTATCTAGACCTCACATCATTTTTCATACTACTATCCAGTGTCCCCTCAACCTCCATCAACTTTGTTTTTCTCTTAACTTTGCTTCACTGGTAAACTATCTGTAGCATCAGAAATCACAAATATTTGCTTCCATAAAATCTTTGTTTGTCATTTAACACAATCATAAAGCAAACATACCATTATTTCCTTCAATCACACGGAATGATTTTTTGATATTAATTTGCACTTAACAAATAATAAAACAGATTTTTAATCCAAAATTAGAACAATTTTGTTTATTTGACAATGTTTTTAAACAATTGTCACACGGAATACTGCAAGAGGATTTCATTAAACACTGGCCAGCAAGCTGCAGCAGTCTTAGTGTAATAACAAAATAATTTAGAGTCATAGTCATAGTGTCGTACAGGTCTTTGGCACACGTTTCCAAGCCGACCAAGATGCCACACTTCAGCTTGTCACATTTCCTACATTTGGCCCACACCACTCTAAACATGTCCTTTCCATGTACCTGTCCAAATGACTTTTAAATGCTGTTACTGCACCTGGCACAACTACCTCCTCTGGCAGCTTGTTCCATGTAACCACTAGCCTTTGAGTGAAAAAAACACAATTTACGGATTACATCATGATTTGTGCAATTTGCATTGGTATTATCAGCAATACTTTGCTTCTTTAGGAAGTCCCAAAAGTCATGAAAGATCCAATGTTAAAGTAACTTCTTTCCACCCCAGGTGTTACGGTGATCCCGATAGGCATGGGCCAGGAATATGATGAGCAACAACTTCTAAGCCTAGCTGGGCCCAACCCAGAAAACGTTGTTCAGCTGCATGATGCGGAGGTACTGCCTATGATGTTGGAACTCAGCAATAAATTCATAGAAAAAGTCTGCAAGGGTGAGTCTGACGAGTTTTTAATTTTGATTTCTCATGAACAGTGCTAGGGTGCGACAAGTAGAGAATAAACTTGAGAACTGGGGAACTGCAGAGGCTGGAATCTGTTGCAAAACGCAAAGTGCTGGAGGAACTAAGCGGGTCAGGCAGCATCTGTGGAGAGAATGGACAGACGATGTTTTGGGTCGGGCTCCATCCTCAGACTGATGGAGTAGGGGGGAGAAAGCTGGAAAAGAGGGGTGAGGCCGGGACAAAGCCTGGCAAATGATTGGTGAATACAGGGGAGGGTGTGATTGCAGATGGGTGGAGTAAAAGTGACAAAGGCTGGAGGTGAAAAGGAGACAAAAGGGTGTCAAAAAGGGAGAAGTGGGGGAATGGAATGTAAAGCACTATATTACCAAATGGCACTGATGAATGAAGAATAAACTTGATGTGCTGCGTTGATTGTGGCAGCAATGCATGCCGAGTTTCTTACACTTTTCTTTCTTTTGCAGTGATTTCTCCCCAGGAATGCATCGATGACAAAGGGAATCGACGACAGGTACACCTTGGCTCAATGCTGCTGCAATGGTCCCTATCTCCAGACTTCCTCAGCAGTACGGTTCAGCTGCATTTGGAGTATTGTGTGTAGTTCTGGTCACCCCATTACAGGAAGGACGTGGAAACTTTGGAATGGGTGCAGAGGAGATTTACTTCAAAGCTGTCTTGATTAGAGGGTATAAGCTATAAAGAGAATTTGGACAAACTTAGATTTTTTTTTTTTTTTTAAGTATCCTGATAGAAGTATTTAAGATGATGGGAGGCATAGATGGGGTAGACAGTCAGAACCTTTTCCCCAGGGTGCAAATATCAAAGAGTAGAGGACACAGCTTTGAAGTGCAAGGGGGGATGGAGGGATGTGCATTCCAGGCAGCCCGAGGAGAGTAGTTTAACGGCATTATGTTCAGCACAGACATTGTGGGCCGAAGGGCTTGTTCTTGTGCTGTACTGTTTTATGTTCTGGATTAATGGACAACTAACATTAAAATATATATATATTTTGGATCCTGTTTCCTAAAATCATGGCAGTATTTCTAACCCTCTGCATTGGTTTGATATGAGGCTTGAAGTGAAATATGATTTTTTTGTGATATTTGGAATTTCTCTAGGCTGGGGAGAAGTGGATGCTGCCGGATAAATGTCACAGCTTCTTGTGCAAACACAATGGGGAGGTTATTTCCATTAATCATAAAGTAAACTGCGAGAAACTCCGTAAACCTACCTGCAGTAACAACCTGCCCAGCATCAAAATCGAGGAGACATGCGGCTGTCGATGGTCATGTCCCTGTAAGTACTAAGCTACGATGACCTCTGTTACATCCTATGTCACGGAGAAATAATACTGAAATCAATTTGGAATATTGCGTTTGAGATCAAGAGTAGAGGCACCTTGATCCACATCGGTACTGTATAAATTTTGACCGATGCCAGGAACTTCATCAAGCAAAAAATACTCAACATACAGAGCAAATCCAACATTTGAAACCTTTAATTTAGTTTAATTTAGAGATACAGAGCGGAAACAGGCCCATCGACCCAGCGAGTCCGCGCCCATCAACGATCCCCGCATGCTAACACTATCCAACACACACGAGGACAATTTACAATCTCGACCAAAGCCAATTAATCTAAAAACATGTACGTCTTTGGAATGTGGGAGATAACCGGAGCTCCCGGACAAAATTTTACACAGGTCACGGGGAGAACATGCAACTCCGTACAGACTGCATCTCGCAGTCGGCGATCGAAACCGGGTCCCTGACGTTGTAAGGCAGCAACTCTACTGTTGCGCCACCGTGCTGCCCTTTAGTCCCATGGGAACAGGCCCACCTAGTCCACACCAACCGGCGATTACCCCATACACTAGTTCTATCCCACACACTAGGGACAATTTACGGAAGCCAATTAACCTACATACCTGCATGAGTTTGGGATGTTGGAGGAAACCGGAGCACTGAGAGAAATGTACTGGGAGAACGTACAAACTCAGAACAGACAGCACCCCGTAGTCAGGATCGAACCCGGGTCTCTGACCCTGAGAGGCAGCAAATCTACTGCTGTGCCACCAAAGGTCACCAACTCTTAAAGATATAAAGGGGGGGGGGGGATAAGGAAGAGTCTTTCAGGTTAGATTAAGCTAATGATATGTCCTTGAGCACTCTGTAATCTGGTCATCATATTTGTTATTCCAAGGAACTTCTTCTCAAAATAATGGAATGATATACACTGTTAATGGTGAGGTCCTGGGGAGTATTGAGGTACAAATGGCCGTTGATGTACAAATCCAAAGAACCTTGAAAGGTGGCAGGTCAGGTGGATAAGGTGGTAAAGAACAAATAAGGGATGCTTGCTTCACACCCAGGATGTAGAGCATTAAATCAGGATCTTGGTACAGATGAAGCTGAGAGGTTGGTGGTGTGTGGGAGAGAAAGGTGAATCTAATAAAGACGTATGAAAACGAAGTTTTGCTTTCTTGTTCTATCAACAGGTTTATGTACAGTCTCTGCTCAAACAGAGATTGCTACTTTTGATGGGCTGGAGTTCTCGTTGACTGGGAAGTGCTCCGTTATGTTGCTGCAAATTGAAGACCAGGATACACAAATAATCATGCACAAGGGCCTATGCCACCGGTTCTCCAGAGCAAACTGCATCAAAGCGATTGAAGTCAAGCAGCACAATACAGCAACATTGTTGCATGACAATATGACAGTAGGTTTGAACAAGTCTGAAGTCGCAGAGTGATAGGGCCATGCAGCGTGGAAACAGGCCCTTCGGCCCGACTTACCCACATCGACCAACATGCCCCATCCACACTAGTCTGCTTTTGGCCCATATCCCTCTAAACCAGGGCTTCCCAACCTTTTTCGTCCCGTTTACCCCTGTCAACTTTAATAGCACATAACAATGTTATTCCACTTATTTATGAACAACTAATGATGAACAGATACCGGCATACCAGAACCAAATACAGTCAGTCAATGAGAAAAAATGTGTACAAACCCAGAATCAACAAATTTACCCCCTGGATAAACAAAATTTACCCCCTGGGGTAAAATTATCCCAGGTTGGGAATCCTTGCTCTAAAGCTGTCCTATCCATGTACCTGCCTAATTGCTTCTTAAATGGCTCAATTGTCCCAGCCTCAACTACCTCCTTTGGCAGCTTGTTCCATACACCCACCACTCTTTGCGTGAAAATGTTACCCCTCAGATTTGTATATAAAATCGTTCCCCCTTCACCTTGTCTCAAAGGTGATGTAAGTGTAATGACCTCAATAGATCAAAGTTTACTTTGATCTATTTTCTATTTTGAATGGACAAGGATGTCAATGTTGCGTATTGGACATATGGCCCATTTGAAAGGTTTGAATATTGTGACAGGGTGCCGTCTAGAATTTGTAGTCAGTTGCAAAATGATGGGTTGAGCTGACAAGTGAGCAATTACTCTAATGGCAGTCAGAACCTTCTTCCCAGGGTGTAAATGTCCAACATTAGAAAGTAGAGCTATAAGGTGGGAGGGGGAAAGTTTCATGGAGATTTGCAGGGCAAGTTTTTTACACAGAGAGTGAGATGCATTGCCAGAGGTGGTGGTGGAGGCAGATACGATAGTGACATTAAAGAGGCTTTTAGGTAGGCACATGGAAGTGCAGGCAATAAAGCAATATGGACCATGTACAGGCAGATAAGAGTAGATCAGTAGTACTTGACATCATGCTTGAGTAACTCAGCAGGACAGGCAGCATCTCTGGACGTTTTGGGTCGAGACCCTTCTTCTCGAACCAAAACATTACCCATTCCTTCTCTTCAGATATGCTGCCTAACCTGCTGAGTTACTCCAGCATTTAGTGTCTATCTTCGGTTTAACCAGTGTCTGCGGTTCCGTCCTCCACACTTCTAGCATTCATAGCAAAAGGATTTGAGTATAGGAGCCATAGAGGGAATACAGAGAAGGTTCACCAGACTGATTCCTGGGATGTCAGGACTTTCACATGAATAAAGACTGGATAGACTCGGCTTGTACTCGCTAGAATTTAGAAGATTGAGAGGGGATCTTATAGAAATTTACAAAATTCTTAAGGGGTTGGACAGGCTAGATGCAGGAAGATTGTTCCCGATGTTGGGGGAGTCCAGAACAAGGGGTCACAGTTTAAGGATAAGGGGGAAATCTTTTAGGACTGAGATGAGAAAAACATTTTTCCCACAGAGAGTGGTGAATGGCTGGAATTCTCTGCCACAGAAGATAGTTGAGGCCAGTTCATTGGCTATATTTAAGAGGGAGTTAGATGTGGCCCTTGTGGCTAGAGGTATCAGGGGGTATGGAGAGAAGGCAGGTACAGGATACCGAGTTGGATTATCAGCCATGATCATATTGAATGGCGGTGCAGGCTCGAAGGGCCGAATGGCCTACTCCTGCACCTATTTTCTATGTTTCTATGTTTCTTTTGCAATATGTCTGTTCCATGTATTGTGCTGTAATCAAATCTCTGTTCCTTTCCCCAGATTACAGTCAATGGGAAACCAGTCCATTCCCCATTAACCATTGGGAATATGGATATCGTTGGATCCAGTCACTTTGTAGCAAGCATTCCCAGTTTGGGATTAGTTCTCATCTTCAGTCCTCTGAGCAACGTTTTCGGGCTTTGGGTTTCTCCGGCGTTGTCTTTTTTCAATGTGGCTGGACTTTGCGGTGAGTGGTGAAACACGAGTGGCAGATCGTCTTCTGCTGTGATTGTTGTTCACCTGCGGTCAGAGTATAAAGTAAAAACAATTGCAGTCGGTTCCAACCTTTGAAAGAAGTCTGCATAGTGCATTCCTTTTCTAGGACTGCTACATCAAACTAGGACTGGAAATGCTGGAGTAACTCAGCGGGTTAATGTCAAACGTGCATTGATTGGACAATTACTACTCGGAAAATTGGACGTTTTTCTCATATTTAAACAAAATGTGCATGTTTCGGTTTTGACGAGTTTCAGGGATGATTTATATAATATTTTTACACAATATGTTAAAAATTCAGATAGTTCTGTGAGTTGGGTCACAAACCTGAACGAAAAAACTCCTCGGCCCACAGCCTATAAAGGCATTTACTGAATACACAGTAACAGCAACGCCCTGATGTTGCCTGGTGATTTGCTCCAGTAGTTCATTTTATTTAGGGGGGCCTCTTGCCTCAGTCACGTCTAGTTTTAGGTCTTGGAACATACAGCATTAAGGATATCCTGTAATTATAAATTCTTGTCATGTAACATTTTAATCGACTACATCTACACTTCACCTGCCTCGGGAAAGTAGATTACATGGTTTGGGCCAATTCACATCCCATTCATTCCCTCTTATCCACTGGGTCAGTCTGAGGAAGGGTCTCGAACTGAAATGTCAGTTTCTCCGGAGATGCTGTCTGACACTGAGTTACTCCAGCTTTTTGTGTCTATCATTGGTTTGAACCGGCATCTGCAGTTCCTTCCTCCGTGGCTTGTGTGATCTGATTTAATTGGTTAGCACGTAAAGAAAAGCTTTTCACTGTAGCTCGGCACAGGTGACAATAATAAACCAATATCGCCTCTGCTTTTTCCTCGGTTTCCAGGAACCTGCGACAACAATCAGTTGAATGATTTTAAACTTCAGGACGGTTCTGTTACTGAAAGCAGACTCTCGTTTGTAAATGACTGGACTCTGACGGATCCGTTCTCCATGCAATGTACCGAAGAAGTGCCGGTGGCCCATGAATGTGTGTCGGCCGGAGATCAGTGCAACGTTCTGCTCTCCTCCGTGTTTGAGGCCTGTCACAAGGTTGTTGCCCCACACCCATACCTCAGGATTTGCCAGAAGACGGCTTGCAACGGCGATGACCCGTGCCACTCCATCGCTGCATACAGTTTCAAGTGCAAACTCCTGGGGGTCTGTGTCAGATGGAGGTCGGACAGCCTCTGCCGTAAGTCATCTCATCTTGCATTGAATCCCTCTCTGTTAGCGACTTCACTCGGGATATGACGGGACTAGCACAGAGTCGCAGAGAAACAGGATCTTCATCCCACCAAGTCCACACCAACCATCTATCGCCCACTTTCATCCCCGACCCTAACTTAATCCCATTTTATATTTTCCTCGCATTCTCATCGACCAGCCCAATTCTACAACTCGCCTATATGCTAGGAACAATTCATTGACCAACCCATGTATAGACCATAGAAAAAGACAGCACAGGAACAGGCCCTTCAGCCCAAGTCTGTGCCGAACATGATGCCAAGTTAAAATAATCTCCTCTGCCTGTACATGACCCATATCTCTTCATCCCTGCATATCTACATGCCTATCTAAAACCCTCTTAAACACCACTTCTTGTTCTTGAACTGCCCTTGCATATCAGTATTCTCACCCTGATCTCACTGCCCTTCAAGTTCTTCCTCCTGGTGAATACAGATGCGGAGTACCTATTTAATGCCTCACCTATATCCTCGTACTCCAAGCATGAATTCCCCCCATTACCCTTAAATTCCCTCCATTTTGAAATGTTCTTCTTTAACCTTGAATGTGTCAGTGACCAAACAGACCCCACAAAACAGACACCTGTACATTGAGTCATAGTCAAGAGTGTTTTATTGTCATACGTACAGTTTGTCCCAGATAGAACAATTAAATTCTTACTCAAATCCGATCCTATTCATGTATCCGTCTAAATGTCTCTGATAGCACCTGCCTCAACTCCCGCCTCTAGCAGTTCGTTCCATATACCACCACCCTTTGTGTAAAAAAAGTTGCCCCTCTGATTCCAATTAAATCTTTCCCCTCTCACCATAAACCTATGTGCTCTGGTTCTTGATTCCCCTACTCTGGGCAAAAGACTTTGAGCATTTAACTAATCTATTATGATTTTACCCACCTCTATAAGATCACCCCTCAGCTTCCTGCACTGAAAGGTGTAAAGTCCTAGCCTGCCCAACCTCTCCCTATTGCTCAAGCCCTCGAGTCCTGGCAAATTGGAGCTGATTTGGCACCTGCACTGGCAAAGCCATCTCCAGTTTCTTGCAAGTCATGGAGTATGTTTTGGTTTTATCTACCTTTTGCCTGTTCCTTTTATTTCTCCCTTCCCTTCCAGCTGCCCACTGCCCGGAGTCCTTTGTATATGATGCTTGTGGGGTAAACTGCACCCAGCACTGTGAAAGCATTGGAAGATGGAACACCACAGATTGTTTGGGTCCTCCAATGGAAGGATGTTTCTGCCCGGAAGGCAAACTGTTGCTGGGGAGGAAGTGTGTGACCGAGGATGTGTGCGCACAGTGCGTGGATGAACAACAAGTGTATCACCAGGTACGAGGGCAACAACAGAATGAAATAGAGGGGTCCCGACCTGGACTGTCTTATGTCCAGTATTTCCTGCACTGGACAAGCTAGATAATAATAATAATAATAATAATTTTATTTATAGAGCACTTTAAAAACAAACAGCTGCAACAAAGTGCTGTACATCACTAATCATTGACAAAAAAGTTAATACACACCAAAAATAACAATCAAAAGAAATAGTAGGAAAAGACATGTAAAATAAAGAAACATCAAAAACACCACAAACAGAAGCAAAGCCTCAGGCATGGTCAAAAGCCAGGGAGTACAAATGCATTTTAACACTGGATTTGAAGATGGACAGTGAGGGGGCCTGTCTGATGTGCAATGGCAGGGTGTTCCAGAGATGCAGGAAAAATGTTCCCAATGTTGGGCGAGTCCAGAACCAGGGGCCACAGTCTTAGGACAAAGAGCAATCATTTAAGACTGATGCTGCTTACCCCACTGAGTTGCTCCAGCACTCTTTTTGCTCCAGACCCATCTGGTTCCAGCGATGAGGTTGAAAGCAGCTCATGCACAATGTTCTCTCTTGGTGGGCACAGGTCTACATTGGGAACATGTCGTCAACAAATGGAACCTATGGGTCTTTCTCTGATCAACACCTTGCAGAGGGCTAGCAGAGAACCTCACAACATCTTCTCAGGTTAAATGCATGCCACATATTGCAGTGATGCAAGGAATTTCAAGTTACAGGAAGAAAAGGCAAATACTGTACAATAGCATTGCACTTGCCGTTAAACCGATAAGCAGGAAGGAAATGATGAATTGTATGTTTTCATGCAGGGTGAATAATAATAATAATAATAATAATAATCATCATCATCATCATCATCATCATCATCATCATAAAAAAGGAACCGTGATACTGGTTTATACCAAAGATAGACACAAAGTGCTAAAGTAACTCAGCGGGTCAGGCAGCATCTCTGGATAACATGCTTAGGTGATGTTTTGGGACCCTTCATCAGGCTGATGACATGGGGAATAATACCCAGTGCACTTAATTAAACACCAGTGAGCTGTGAATAATGGGAGTGACTTCATTAAATGAATATTGGAACTTGTCCATAACCTAAACATTTAATCCTTGCCCAAATATCGATGTTCTCTTCCTAGCCTCTCTCGTGGAGCAGTGGCCGCTGTTAACTTATTTGCCATGTGCTTTATGTTGTAGTATCTGGATACGTGGATACCACATCGCGACCCCTGCCAGCTCTGCATGTGCTTGGCAAACAATCAGATCAACTGCACCAACCAGCCCTGCCCTGCCATCACAGGTAAACAACAACCCACAGCGCCAGCCCTGTCTCTCAGTCTGAAGAAGGGTCTCGACCCTAGTGATGCTGCCTGTCCCTTTGAGTTACCCCAGCAGTTTGTGTCTACCGTCAACAATGACTCTCCCTGTTAAAATCAATGAACACATTTCTGTGGCATTAACCCTTTCTTTGCCTTCTTGGTTAAATCTTGATTTAAAAGGTGTAGCTGTTTTGTAAACCAGCTTCTGTAGTTCCTTGTTTCTACAACCTCACTCTGTTTGCAGTTACCATCAATATTTTAATGAACGTACAAAATAGAACAGTATAGCAGAGAAACAGCCCTTCGGCCCACAATGTCCATGCCAAACATGATGTCAAGTTAAAATATTCTCATCTGCCTGCATAAGATCCAAACTCTGGACATAACAGAATTATAAATCATGGCGTGAATACGTTATAATGCAGAATGTTAATTCAACAGAATTCAAACATTATTTGCCAACCATGGAAACTTCTTATGATTGTTGACTTTAACTGATGAAATGTCTTTTCTGTTCCTCTTTCCAGTGCCTACGTGCGAAGTCTGTGAGAGTCCGGTGTTAAAGCGTGTCGCAGACCAGTGTTGTCCACAGTATGAATGCTGTATGTACAGCTGTTTCTGAATATTGAATATTGCGTTCAGAATAGATTGACGCTTTACTGTTTCTGAGGAAAACGAAAACTATTTAAGTTCTATTTAAGTAATAAGACTTAAGTGATCGGCAATAAGATGTATTTCTTTGTGCTTTTTTACATTTCGTATTGCAAAAGGTGAAAGAATATTTTTGGGTTAAGTACAAAAGCTGTTTTGCTTAATGGGTGCTTGATGTACATTTTGCCATGTACATTTTGCTAAAGGTACTCTGTGTGTGTGTTTGTACTTTGATAGAGTCATAGAGAGACTCATAGAGTGATACAGTGTGGAAACGGGTCCTTCAGCCCAACTTGCCCACACCGGCCAACATGTCCCAGTTATAGTAGTCCCACCTGCCCACATTTGGTCCATATCCCTCCAAACCTCTCCTATCCATGTACCTGTCTAACTGTTTCTTAAATGTTGGGATAGTCCCTGCCTCAACTACCTCCTTTGGCAGCTTGTTCCATACACCCACCATCCTTGGTGTCAAAAAGCTACCCCTCAGATTCCTTTTCAACCTTTTCCCCTTCACCTTAAACCTACGATATCACTCATTTTGCATGCAAACTGTGATCATTTGTTGTATTTGTGTTCTGTGAGGTAAATTTAAGAACAGAATATTTTGCTGATGGAGTAATGATGCTTTTTGTGTAACACCACATACAATGTGGATATCTACTGTACATGAAGTTTAGAAGCAGAGCGCCAATTCTCCAATGATGGATGTTCTCCATTCCCATAGTTTGTGATTTCCAGTCGTGTGAAATGCAGCCAATCCCAAACTGTGCAGATGGGACCTCACTCTCACTGAAAAACCCAGGCCATTGCAGGGCGATTTATGAATGTGGTGAGTTCTCGGAAAAGTCCAAACAGCTTATGCATTTTAATAGAGGTTAGAGGAACATAGAGTGACAGTGTAGACGTCTCCCGTGTATTTTTCTGTGTGTTTATTTATAATTAGACCGGAAAAATGAGACAAGGGAATCTTTACAAATGGTTTTGCTTTGTTTCTCCTGCACAGAGCAGAACAGTTATCAATTTCAAATTTCAGTGTCATGTATTATATTTGCCTTTTAAATTTGTTTTAATTCCTTGAATCAGCGCAATATGTGGTGTGCATTTAAAGCCGAAAATATATTGTAGAGGTCTCTGCCAGCATTGTGTATGGTGTAGGTCAAAGAAAGGGCCAGATATTCCAATTGTTGATCACATACTCCCAATGCAGACCCTTGTGGTGGATATACACACGTTTTTACACTTTGCACTGTCTGATTAAAGATAGTCCGAGGGTCTCCAATGAGGTAGATGTTAACTCAGGACCCCTCTCTTTTTGAGAATTGCTTAGTTACCTGATAACAGCTGGGAAGAATAGTCCTTGAATCTGGAGGTGTGCGTTTTCACTCTTCTGTACCTCTTGCCTGATGGGAGAGGGGAGAAAAGGGAGTGGCTGGGGTGAGACTCATCCTTGATTATGCTGGAGGCCTTGCTGAGGCAGCTTGAGGTATAGATGGAGTCAATGCCAACCAAAATGTCCCACCTACATTAGTCTCACCTCCCTCTTGTGAGGTTCTTTAATGGCAGTAGGAAAGGCAATCAGCCCCATAATAAACTTCCAGGAGATCAGCCATTTACAAGGATGATGCACAATATCAGGTATCAGTTGAAGATCCCCATCTTGATTGTATTTTTGTGCCTGAATCAGAATCAGAATAGTACTTTATTTGCCAAGTGTGTTTTGCAACAGTTGAAAATCACCCCTTGAACTTGTACAAAGGCAAACTAATTCCTTAAACAAGACAAGATAAGCCCAGTTCTCAAAAAAAGAAGTGCAGATGCTGGAATCTTGAGCAAAACACAAAATCCTGGAGGAACTCAGCATGTCAGTCAGCATCTGAGTACTGGTGATGTTTCAGATTGGGCCATTTTCTCAGACTCCCATTATGAAGAAGGGTCCTGACCTTAAACTATGCCAATCTGTAGAACAGTCCCTGGGCAACTGAGTTCCTCCAACACTTTGTGTTTTTTTTGCTTGATTCCAGCATCTGCAGTTCCTTGTGTCTCCAAATAATTTTAATATTCTCGTTGGCAGCGAGATTCTCTATGCCAACTTTAGACCTTGGGCAGTGTTGGTCAAAGCTAAGGCACTGTAAACCCCACCACAAATAATACCATCGGCTGTACAAGTGGCTGAATTACAAGGACCAAAGGGTCATAGTGAAGGAGTAGGGACCATTGGTCCAATCCAGTCTAATCTAGATGTTCTGTTGTTTTTAGTCTGCAATAGGAACACGTGTAAGGGAAGACCCTTGAGATGTCCGCAGCATCGGGTACTGAAGGCGATTGCAACAACATGTTGCGATAGATATGAATGTGTCTGCAGTTGCAATAATGAAATAGTCACCTGCCCCGCTGGATATTCACTCAAGTCGGTGATAAATGACTGCAACTGCACTTCGTCACACTGCGAGCCTAACAAGGTAAATGATGGTGTGTGTGTGCGGTCTTCAACCCCGTGGCTGCCTTCAACCGCGTCGCTGCAGACATAGCCATAGAGTGATACAGCAAGGAAACAGATCCTTCAGCCCAATTTGCCCACACCGGCCAACATGCCCCATCTAGTCCCACCTGCCTGGGTTTGGCCCAGAGCCCTCTAAACCTGTCTTACCCATGTGCTGACGATAGACGCAAAATGCCAGATCAACTCAACGGGACAGGCAGCATCTCTGGAGAAAAGGAATGTGTGACTCTATGTACCTACCCATGTACCTGTCTAATTGTTCCTTAAACATTGCAATAGTCTTTCCCTCAACTACCTCCTCTGGCAACTCGTTCCATACCCCCACCACTCTGTGTGAAAAAATGAGCACAGATTCCTATTAAACCTTTCCCCCCTCACCATAAACCTATGTCCTCTGGTTCTCGATTCCCCTACTCTGGGCAAGAGTGTGAGGGTTTTTTTTAGTGTGAGGGATTTTTGAGTGTGAGGGGGAATGGTGTGTGGGGTATTTGAGTGAACGGTATTTGAGTGTGAGGGGGAATGGTGTGAGGGGGAAATGTGACTGTGAGAAGATTTGACTCAGACGAGAGATTACTGAACATTACCATCAGGCTAGTAATAATGTCTAAATTACCGCGAGATACATTAATGTAGAGAGGTAATAGTTACTGCATGTTATAGTACCATTATAGTGCAACTGTACATTGCTGTAGTAATGTATGAACTAAAGGGTAGGTCTCTAAGGGGATAGGCACAAAATGCTGGAGTAACTCAGCCGGTCAGACAGCATCTGTGGAGACAAGGAATAGGTGACATTTCGGGTCGAGATCCTTCTGTGATCCCAAAGGGGATGTTCTATATGCGTCAGCTGTGAGTCAGAAGAGTGTGGGTTTAATCTCTGCCCTGGTACTCCAGTACATTTCTCTCGGTGACTCTCCATTGCCAACTTTCAAATGAGATTAAATCAACGTGACCTGACTCCATGCCAGTGCGTTAGCCTGTGGGTCTGTTACTGTGAGCCGGGTTATGGTATTCACACATCGTATGTAATGAGGTACACTAAGGTGTTGATTGGATGCTTCTCACAAACAGGTTTGTGTGTACAATGATGTGGTCTACTTGGTCGGGAGGAGCTGGGAGGAATCTTGCAACGAATGCTCGTGCACGAACAGGAGGGACAGCATCACGGGGCTTCACGCCGTGCAGTGTGTGGCCAAAGCCTGCAACAAGAATTGTCCACTTGTAAGTAAGAATATATCTGCTTTCTTAAATAAAAAAACCTCAAATCTCGTGTCTGGACTCAATTGATACAATGTCGAATGGACAAAGTCTTGTAGGAATTCAGCGGGTCAGTCAGCATCTGTGAACAGGTGATGTTTCAGTTTCTTGGACTCCCATTCTGATCCACTGGGTGGTGCCAGCAATGTCTGCCTCGCCAACAGTCTGTCTGTACCTTCCTTCTTTGTTGATTTTTTTGTATGTGTTAAATGTATTTTTTTGTGTTCTTTAGTTTGTTTTATGTGGGGGGGGGGGGGGGAAACTTTTTTTTGAATCTCTCACCTTGACGGAGATGCAAATTTTATCCATATCGTATCTCTGTCCGCATTGCGACCTAACATATAAGAGCTGGCGGTCTCTGCTGGAGACCGACTTTGGGAGGTCTAACCATGGGAGCTTCGATTGCCGGCTGCGGGTGGATCAATTGCCACGACTGCGGATGGTTCTACTACCCTGATCTCGGGAGAATAAAGAGAAAATAAGATTGGACTTGATTGCCTTCCATCGCAGTGAGGAATGTGGGGAACCAGCTGTGGTGGATGTTTATGTTAACTTTTATGTAGTTGTGTGTTTTGTAGCTTTTTGTTAGTATGGCTGTATGATAATACGAGTTTCACTGTACCTTAATTGGTACACGTGACAATATACTGACCTTTGAACCTTTGAAGAAGGATCCTGACCTAAAACAGTGGCAATCTGAAGAAAGGTAATAGACAATAGACAATAGGTGCAGGAGTAGGCCAATTGGCCCATCAAGCCAGTACCATCATTCAATGTGATCATGGCTGATCATCCACAATCAGTACCCCGTTCCTGCCTTCTCCCCATATCTCCTGACTCAGCTCTCTTTAAGAGCCCTATGTAGCTCTCTCTTTAAAGTATCCAGAGAACCGGCCTCCACTGCCCTCTGAGGCAGAGAATTCCACAACTCTCAACTCTCTTGGTGAAAAATTGTTTCCTCATCTCCGTTCTAAATGGCTTACACCTTATTCTTAAACTGTGGCCCCTGGTTCTGGACTCCCCCAACATCGGGAACATGTTTCCTGCCTCTAGCGTGTCCAAACCCTTAATAATCCTATATGTTTCAATAAGATCTCCTCTCATCCTTCTAAATTCCAGAGTGTACAAGCCCAGCCGCTCCATTCTCTCAGCATATGACAGTCCAGCCATTCCGGGAATTAACCTTGTGAACCTACGCTGCACTCCCTCAATAGCAAGAATGTCCTTCCTCAAATTTTCCTCAAGGAACTGCAGATGGTGGTTTAGCAAAAAGAACATGGATAAGATTTGTACTTCCACTGGTTAAAAAAAATATGTCAGGTTCCATGCAGGTGCCGACACCTAACCCTATCCCACCATCATCTCTCACAGCCCCTTCCTTCACTGTAGTTTGCCACTGCTGCAACAGAGCTGCCATGCCGTTGTGACTGCCAGAAACTTCCTCCAAATGAATAACTGAGAAATGATAGGAATTTTATTTGGGTCTCGGAGTGATTTAATGAGAATGATCAGGACCTCCAGACAGATCATGAACCCAATCATGAATACAAGATTTATTTGGTTGGAAACTCTATATATGTTAACACAATGCCAGTTAAAATGATCAAGTAGATACATCATTTGTTTGGTAATCTCTCTGCCCAAACTCAAGTAATCTCAATCATTCTCTTTCATCAAAAGCAAATGTTGAAGAAAATCAGTAGATTAGATTAGATTAGATTAGATTCTATAGATTAGAGCCAATAGATTAGATTGATCTGACCTAGTTTATAGAGTTCAACCCCATAGGAGAAATTGGACATACTTGGATTCCTTTATCTGGAATGTCAGAGGTTGAGGGGAGACCATATAAAATGATAAGAGGATGTTAAACAGTAAGACTTTTTTCTCAGGGTGTAAATGTCAAAGATTAGAGGGCACAGCTTTAAGGTAAGAGGGGGAAAGTTTAAAGAAGATGGGTAGTGCGAGTTTTTATACACAGAAGGCAGTGGGTGCGTGGAACGTGCGACTGGGATTGCGGCGTTGAGGTTTTTGGATAGGCACATGGATGTACAGGTAATGGAGGAATGTGGATCACTAGGCAGAGGGGATTACTTCAACATGACATGCTGTACTGCATGGACATCATGAGCTGAAGAACCTGTTCCTGTGCTGTAGTGTTCTACGTTCTGTGTTCTATGTTTTAATGCCAGTCATGTGACCCATGGTTATTGCAGGCCGAGGAAGATCTCGGAATGACCCTAATGTTGATAACTCAGAATAAAAGGACGTACCTTTAGAAAGGAGGCGAGGAGGAATTTCTTTAGCCAGAGGGTGGTGAATCTGTGGAATTCATTACCACGGACGGCAGTGGAGCCCAAGTCATTGGGTATTTTTAAAGCGGAGATTGACAGGTTCGTGATTAGTAAGGGTGTCAAAGGTTATGGGGAGAAGGCAGGATGATGGGGTTGAGAGGGAGAGTTAGATCAGCTGTGATTGAATGGCGGAATAGACT
Source organism: Leucoraja erinaceus (assembly GCF_028641065.1). Taxonomy (NCBI): domain Eukaryota; kingdom Metazoa; phylum Chordata; class Chondrichthyes; order Rajiformes; family Rajidae; genus Leucoraja; species Leucoraja erinaceus. The sequence continues at coordinate 10,537,958 of NC_073398.1, forward strand.
CAACCGGCCGTATGGCCTAATTCTATCCCTATGACTTAATAAGCTTACGAACGTCTCATCCACAGGGATTAAGGTATAGGGAAGACAAAGATGCTTGCTGTGGAAGATGCAAAATGGCAGTGTGTGAAGAACGTGTCTCTCAGAGAGGTGATGGAGATCCGGTCAAAATTATCCATCAAGTGAGTGCATGAGGTTGTTACTTATATGTTACTTGTATGTTACACGGTGCGTAGGACATGTTCTACAACATGTTGTTCAAGAGGGAACTTCAGATGCTGGAAGATCGAAGGTACACAAAATTGCTGGAGAAACTCAGCGGGTGCAGCAGCACGCTGATGCTGCTGCACCCGCTGAGTTTCTCCAGCAATTTTGTGTACCTATGTTCTACAACATGTTGAGACACCTAGATATGCCTGCACGCCTGCATCTCCATCTTCTGTGTTGAGATAACTTCTGTTCAGACATTTCAGCAGTGTTTTAATTGTGACGTTGCAGCATGCCGGCACCTCTAAAAATGTACACATTCTTATTTTATTTTTCAGAAAGGTTAAACGTATGTTTATTAATGATGCATACTGACACCTTATAGTCTACAAAAAGAACACTGCATTAAGTTATCCCTTTTCAATCTTGTCTGAGGAGGCAAATTCCAAACAGATCACTATTTTGGGATATTGTTTAAGAAAGAACTGCAAATGCTGGAAAAATCGAAGGTAGACAAAAATGCTGGAGAGGCTGCATCTATGGAGAGAAGGAATAGGCGACGTTTCGGGTCGAGACCCTTCTTCAACATCAGTCTGAAGAAGGGTTTCGACCCAAAATGTTGGCTATTCCTTCTCTCCATAGATGCTGCCTCACCTGCTGAGTTTCTCCAGCATTTTTGTCTACCTACTATTTTGGAATAGATTATTTTGGTCATAATTTGACATTGCTTATGTTGGTATGAAATAAATACCCGTTAAAAGTATTCAGGGAAACATCTTTTAGTTTAGTTTTAGTTTTAGAGATACAGCAAGGAAACAGGGCCTTCAGCCCACCAAGTCCACGCTGACCAGAGAGCACTCGCTCACACATGTTCCACCCTACGCACTGGGAACTATTTGCAGAAGCCAATTAAACTACACACTCGCGCATGTTTGGAGTGTGGGTGGAAACCGGAGCACCCGGAGAAAACCCACAGAGAGAATGTACAAACTCTGTACAGACATGTACTCGAGGTCAGGATTGAACCCGTGTCTCTGGCACTGTGAGGCAGCAGCTCCACCCGCTGCGTCACTGCGTCGCAATCTGTCAGCACTTGCAGCTTATGTCAGTGAAGGTTAAAGTCTTGTTGTTGTCCTGCAGGCTGGCGATCAGTGGACATCCTCAAAAAACCCCTGCATCACGCTGGAGTGCTTGGAAGTGAACGACGAGGTGGTTTTACATGAAAGGAATAAGTCGTGCTCACACATTGACGTGCCGAAGTGTCCTCTTGGCTATGAGCTGCATTGTGAACGCTTCTTCAACTGCTGCCCGCTGTGCCAGTGTGGTGAGTCTTACAACATTCCTTCTAGACTTTGATGATACACAACCTTCATGATCAAAACTAGACACGGGTGACCCTCCATGTCCAGCGGGTAGAACAGTGGAGCAGCGGTAGAGTTGCTGCCTCACAGCGACAGAGACCCAGGTTCGAACCTGATTATGGGTTCTGTCTGGATGGAGTTTGTACGTTCTCCCTGTGGCCATGTGGGTTTCCTCCGGGTGCTCCGGTTTCCTCCCACATCCCATATACAGGCGGAAGAGATCAGTTTAACTTGGCGTCAGCGTCAGCACAAACATTGTGGACCGAAGGGCATGTTTCTGTGCTGTATTCTTGTATGTTCAACAAATTAAAACACAAACAAATATAATGCAGAAGCAAGAACAAAGACCAAAGTGTAATCAAGGCAGTTCACAGTTGAGAGTTTAGTTGGAGTTTGTAATGTAGTTGTTTGAATTGGATTGGATTCAATTTATTGTCACTGCACTTTTCAGTGCAACAAAATGGTTTAGCCTGCAGTCTTAACATAGAATAAATAACAAACACTCAACACAGTTTAAAGTCCCAAAGTCATTGTCTCTTCCCTCCTTGCTCTCCCTCTGCGCTGAGACAATCCAAGCCTCCGATATTGTGATGGTAAGTAAGTCCTGCGGCTGAATCCGTGCTCCGCAAACGGGCCGGTTCAAACTCCGCGGCCCGGGGCGGTCGAAGCTGCCGAAGCTGCCGCCCTCCAGTCCAGCGGACGCAGCTGTAGTTGCGGGAGCTCCGGGAAAATAAGGTCACCACCTGTGACCTGCGAGCTCCCGATGATGTCGTCCACTGGCCCGCGGCCGAGCCTCCGAGGCTCCAAAGTCGGGTCGGAAGTTGGGTCGCACCGCAACCACATTCTCCGAAGTCGGCCAGCCTTGTTGGTAAGTCCTGGCTGGCTCTGCCTCCGCAGCCTCGAGGTCGGTCGCAGTTGGAGGCCGCCAGCTCCGCGATAGGCCTCAGCGCAGACGGACACGGACACGGGCGATACGGCAGGAAAGGTCGCATCCCCCCCGAAGGAAGAGTCAAAAATCATGTTGCACCCACCCCCACCCCACACATACACAATTAAATAAACTGAATTAAACTGTAAAAACGGGACAAGAGAAAACAAAAAACAGAAAAGACAAATGGACTGCAGGCGAGCCGCAGCTGCAAGGCAGCGCCGCCACTTCTGGAAGATGACTCTCTGGAGTTCAGATTTGGGCTCCTTTCCACTGATGCTTCAGTTTTGTAAATGCCATGATCTTATGTCCATGTCATAGGAGCAGAACTAGGCCATTCGGCCCAGCGAGGCTGCTCCATTTTTGATCTTGGTTAATCTAATTTTCCCTCGCAACCACATTCTCCTGCCTTCTCCCTGTAACCTTTGACACCCTTATTAATCAAGAATCTGTCAATCTCCGCTTTAAAAATCCCAAGTGACGATATCCATGGTAGTGTGTGGCAATGAATTCTACAGATTCACTACCCTCTGGATAAATAAATTCCTCCTCATCTCCATTCTAAATGTACGTCCCTTAATCTGAGGCTCTGCCCTCTGGTCCTTGACTCTCCCCACTAGTGGAAACATCCTCTCCACATCCACATTATCCAAGCCTTTCACTATTTGGTATGCTGCAATTATGTCCCACTCATCCTTCTAAACTGCAGCGAGCAGATGCCCAGTGCCTTGAAACGCTCATCATGTTAATCTGGTCATCCCTGGGATCATTCTCATTGCCCCCAGCATAGCATCCCTCAGTGGCCATACACCACAGTTCCTGAAGAGGCTTCCAGGAAGACTCCAGCAACGTTCATCACCTCAACCCGCTCTTCCTCTTCTCGCCTCTGCTTTCCCCAAACTTCCTTGGAGAGAATCCTTCAGCACAGGGATGCACGTTGTGAGCCTCGGCAGATGACATGTTTGGCAGCTGCCTGCCTCAGACGTACACACTGATGGTGAAACACACAGATCCGGTTATCACTCTCTGACAGGGAAACAAACCACCAGAACAATTTCTTAAAGCCTGGATGTCTCATCCTTGTGATGACCCAGTTTGTTCTCGATGCTACAGTAGAGCCAAACTAGGATATAATTAACTTGTTAAACACAGGTCTACGATACGATATGATACGATAGAACTATATTTATCCCAGGAGGGAAATTGATCTGCCACCAGTCATAAACTACAACACAAGTACATGAAACATGAAATTAAAGTGACAAGTGGAAAGAATTGGAAATATGCATAGATTTGGGGAGGGGGACAGTGGGGAGGGGAGTTAGTCTACCCCACGACAGAAGGGGGAGGAGTTGTATAATTTGATAACCACAGGTAAGAAGGATCTCCTGTGACATTCCGTATTGCATCTTGGTGGAACCAGTCGGCTGCTGAAGGTACTCCGCAGGTTGACCAGTGTGTCATGGAGGAGGTGAGCTTCACTGTCCAAGATGCTCCGCAGTTTGAAGAGAATCTTCCCCTCCAAGACCACCTCCTGGGAATCCAACTCCACCCGCTACAGTATAATGAAGCTAAATGTAGACACAAGGAACTGCAGGTGCTGGTGTATTAAAAAAAAGTCACAACATGCTGGAGTGCTCAGTGGGACAGGCAGCATTTTCTGAGAACATGGACAGGTGACATACAGCATAAAACAGGCCCTTCAGCCCAACTTGCCCACGCCGACCAAGATACCCCATCAAGACTAGTCCCACCTGCCCCTGCTTGGCCCATATCCCTCTAAACATTTCCTATCCATGTACCTGTCCAAATGTTTTTTTTTTTAATGCTGTTCAGACTCGTAAAGGGTCCCGACCCAAAACATCGTCTATCCAAGTTCTCCAGAGGCGTTTCCTGACCCGCTGAGTTACTCCAGCACTTTGTGTCTATAATGAAGCTCTCAGACCATACAAGGTTATGTTGCAGCAATTGAAAACTGCACCTCCCCCTCCCCCCCCTTGAATGGTTCCCCACCCTGGTATTGTAATTATAGTGTCAAAATTAGAAACACAAAATAATGAAAAGGATTAATTGCAAATCAAGATTCCCCCATCCAGGATATTATAGTGTTAATTAGGAATGTTTAAATTGGTCTGTGCATAAAAGTCACAGTTTAAATTTTGGGATGATATGGATATCACTCGGTAATGTGAATCAATACTATTGATCAATTTTTATTCTCCAGTTCCAGGAAATGTTTGCTTGCTAAATGGATCCGTCATTGGGGTAAGCAAATGGCTTGTTCTATCATTTTATTTAACGTTGTGCTGTTGTGCCCAATACAATCATTGTTCTGCTTCTGAAAGAAGAGTCATGTAGTGCAGCGGTAGAGTTGCTGACCTACAGTGCCAGAGACCCGGGCTCGATGCAGACTATGGGTGCTATCGGTACAGAGTTTATACGTTCTCACCGTGACCACGTGGCTTTCTCCGGGTGCTCCGGTTTCCTCCCACACTCCCAAGACGTGCAGGTTTATGGGTTCATTTGCTTCTGTGAATTGCCCCTAAAAAGTGTAGGATAGATAGAACTGGTGTATGGGTGATTGCTTGCTAGCTCGGACACAGTGGGCCGAAGGGCATATTTCCACATTGTATATATAACCAAATCTAAACTAAAAATAAAGGGGTTTAAGTATCTCAACAGAGAAAGATGAGTGAAGAGGTAAATCAGACGGCATGAATCATGAGTAAAGAGTGTATCATTGTCAACAAAACAATAACATTCTTACTTCCTGCAGCTTAACAGGCCTATAATTGCACACAGATAAATATATAATAATTAATAAAACAATATAGTTTAAACATAACACCAGGTGACCATAATAGAACAGATACCAAAGTCCCTTGTGCTAACAAAGGCATGGTCCAGAGAAGATCATGATTGTTGAGATTTAGTTTTAGAGGTACAGCAGGGAAACAGGTCCTCACTCTGCTGAGTTCACACCAGCCATCACTCACCTGTTCACACTGGTTCTATGCTATCCCATCTTCTCATCCACTCCCTACACACTAGGGTCAATTTACAGAGGGCCAATTAACCTACAAACCTGCACGTCTTTGGGTTGTGGGAGGGAACCTGAGCACCCAGAGGAAACCCACGGGGTCACAGGGAGAACGTGTAAACTCCACACACAGACAATACCCGAGGTCAGGATTGGACCCTTTATGAGGCAGCGGCTCTGCCCGCTGCGACACTGCTGCCCCTAGTGTATACTGCTGCAAGTTTAAATATCATTTATAGCTAACTTTCCACCCAGTAAATCTTCATGGCATACACTGCACGGAACTTCGCATGCATCCAGGTGGAGCACATAAATATCTCACAGCCTTCTGTCTTTTCATCTCTAGCCTTTGTCCACCCATGTACCAACCAAACAACCCCCTTACCTGTATCTAGGGTGGGGGGGGGATGGGGGGGGTTAAGGGGGAGGGGGGTTAGGGGGGAGAGGAGTGTTTGTTGGTTAGTTACCTAGTATTGCTTGCACCTCTACTTGACTGTTTCGTGTTAAACATTGTCGGTGAACAAAGTTATTTGTTTTTTTTCTAGGTGGGGGAATCTCTGAAGGTTGATGACTGCACTGAGTGTCAATGTACAGCCAAACAGGATAAACTGACGTACGCTCTCCGGTGTAGCACCGTGCGATGTACAAGGTGCCCTGAAGTAAGATCACATGTCTATGTTCGTTACTATTAATGATTGCAGAATGGAATGAGATGGGGTCAGGCAAAGGGGAGCCAAATTCAACCCACTCATTGATGGAACGGCTAACACGTTAACGTATCTGGCCATTTACCAAGGTACCAAGGACCATTATCTATCTGGTGTCATCAGATCCTTTCATTTTCTTAATTTAAAAACAATGTCAGATTTTACATTCAATTATTGGCAGAAACAGTATATGGCAAGTTTATCTCTGAATGTGCTCGAAATAAGAAAAACGTCACTGTCCCAATACCAACACACGTACATGAAGCCAACATTCTCCTACTTCAGACACCACCATTCTCCTCCGCCACCAGACACAGGAACAGCTTCTTCTCCACTGTTATCAGTCTTCTGAACGGTCTGTCCAATTCACCTCTAAGCCATTGCGGACATTGGACTTTGTCTCTGGAACTGATGCACTACGATGCTGAGAACTATATTCTGCACTCTGTATCTTCCCCTTTGCTCTACCTATTATACTTAAGTTTGAGTTGATTGTATTTATGCATTGCGTATCTGATCTGTTTGGATTGTATGCAATACAAAGCTTTTCACTGTACCTCATTACACGTGACAATAATTCACCTTAACCTAAACCTTCATGAACCCATTACCCACTTGTTAAACTTTGACCTGACAGGCATTTCGATCATTACCAATAGCAGAGAAACGGGAATGACTGAATTGAAAAAGGATCAACAGACAGTGATCTCTCAATATTAAATTTGAAGCTAATTTATCAGTTAAATGCTGAGTAATGTTGTGGTCAATAGTGTTAAATGCATGGGAGAATATTCCATGGAACAGTGCAGCACATGAACAGGCCCTTCGGCTCACAATGTTTGTGCCAAACATGATGACATGATACTGGTAATCTCCATGACTCTATGACTCCTCTGCCTACACATGATCCATATCCCTCTATTCTCTGGATATCCATGTTTAATGGATTTAGACAATAGACAATAGGTGCAGGAGTAGGCCATTGGACCCTTCGAGCCAGCACTGCCATTCAATGTGATCATGGCTGATCATCTCCAATCAGTACCCCGTTCCTGCCTCTCCCCATATCCCCTGACTCTCTTTAAGAGCCCTATCTAGGTCTCTCTTTAAAGTATTCAGAGAACTGGCCTCCACTTACCTGAGGCAGAGAATTCCACACTCACAACTCTCAGTGTGAAAAAGTGTTTCCTCATCTCCGTTCTAAATGGCTTACCCCTTATTCTTGAACTGTGGCCCCTGGTTCTGGACTCTCCCAACCTCGGGAACATGTTTCCTGCCTCTAGCGTGTCCAAACCCTTAATAATCCTATGTTTCAATAAGATTCCTTCTCATCCTTCTAAATTCCAAAGTATACAAGCCCAACCGCTCCATTCTCTCAGCATATGACAGTTCCGCCATCCCGGGAATTAACCTTGTAAACATACACTGCACTCCCTCAATAGCAAGAATGTTCTTCCTCAAATTAGGGGATCAAAACTGCACACCATACTGCAGGTGTGGTCTCACTGGGGCCCTGCACAACTGCAGAAGGACCTCTTTGCTCCTATACTCAACTTCTCTTGTTACGAAGGCCAACATGCCATTTACTTTCTTCACTGCCTGCTGTGCCTACATGCTTACTTTCATTGACTGATGAACAAGGACCTCCAGATCCCGTTGTACTTCCCCTTTACCAACTTGACGCCATTTAGATAATAATACCTTCCTGTTTTGCTACCAAAGTGGATAACCTCACATTTATACATCTTGTATATACAATTGCATCTTCCCACTCACCCAGCCTGTCCAAGTCACCCTACATTCTCATAGCATCCTCACAGTTCACCTGCCACCCAACTTTGTGTTATCTGCAAATTTGCTCTGTTACTGAATCCCTTCAACTAAATCATTGATGAAGCTGTGGTCCCAGCACCGAGCCTTTGTTAATGGGATGAAACTGCAGGCGGAGTGTTCCATTAATAGCTGGTACTTTTACAAACAGTTAATGCCCGCACCCAAAGTCAATCAAAGATGAAGACTCATGGTAAATCTGAATAAAGATGTTGCAGATTCAGGGAATGGAGGAATGTGGATCACGTGCAGGCAGAGGAGATTCGTGTATCTCGGCATCATAGAAACATAGAAACATAGAAATTAGGTGCAGGAGTAGGCCATTCGGCCCTTCGAGCCTGCACCGCCATTCAATATGATCATGGCTGATCATCCAACTCAGTATCCCGTACCTGCCTTCTCTCCATACCCTCTGATCCCCTTGGCCACAAGGGCCACATCTAACTCCCTCTTAAATATAGCAAGAGGTTTATTAGAGGGGTAAATATAGCAAGGGGTTTATTATAACAGCAAGTGAGCATGTTGATAGTATGCAGGAGTTTAAGGATGCATTTTATGGTTAATTCTCCACACGTTACATAGGCTGGTGTGAGCACGTGTTCGGAATTCAGTTTCATGAGCTCCTGTCATAGCCCCAGTAATCTTCACTCCATTACAAGTGATTGATCAAAGGTTTCCCTTTGATTAACACCAACAAATATGCATTATGTATGGATTCTAAAGCCCCATCAGCGTGCTCTGGAGAGTAAGGAATGTGGAGCATAATGCCCGTAGTTTTGGAATGCGTGAAATGTGGACCAAGTCACGTTTTTACAATGTTCAGGCTTTTTACATAGTTTTATGTTACTTGTAAAACATTTCGTATGTTACTTAATTAGAGCCATACAGTGTAGAAACAGGCTCTTTGGCTCAACTTGCCCACACCAACCAACATGCTCCATCCACCTTAGTCCCATCCTCTCGCGCTTGGCCCATAGCCCTCTAAACCTGTCCTATTCATGTACCTGTCCAATATATTTTAAAAGTTATGATAGTACCTGCCTCAACTACCCTCCTCCAGCAGCTCGTTCCATATACCCACCAACCTTTGTGTAAAAAAGTTGCCCCTCGTGTTCTTATTAAATATTTCCTTCCTCACCTTAAGCCTATGTCCTCTGGGTAAGAGTCTCTGTGCATTGAGTTGATCTTTTCCCCTCATGATCTTGCATGCCTCTATAAGATCAGCCCTCAATCCTCCTGAACTTCTAGGAATAAAGTCCTAGCTTTCCCAGCCAAAGTAAGACACAAAATGCTGGAGTAACTCAGTGGGACAGGCAGTATCTCTGGAGAGAAGGAATGGGTGACGTTTTGGGTCGAGACCCTTCTTACTCCAGCATTTTGTGTCTATCTTCAGTTTAAACCAGCATCTGCAGTTCCTTCCTACACAGTTAGCCTGCCCAGCCTCTCCCCATAGCTCTGGCACACAACATGCCGTTGGTGATTGGTAATATTCGTGATCAAAGGTAATTAACATTGCAAAGAAAATGTCTGCATTTTTTAAAGACTTTTGTTATTTGCTCTTTGTTCCAGGGATTCATCAGGAAAAAAGAAAGTGGTTCTTGCTGTGGGAAATGCGTAGCCACAATGTGCATGATCCGTATGAAGAATGGGACATTGCTCAAGTTGCAGGTTGGTGCCGACACACAGAGTGTAGATACTTAGCCGAGCAAACACCTCGTACACTGGGGAAAACACTTGGATCAGAGGTGTCACTTTCAGTTTGGAGTCAGGGAATCATAGATTCAATCCTCTCTCTGTCCGAGATAACACAGTCCAGATTGACACTGCCGGGTAATGGTTAGGTAGTTATCATTGGAGGAGATGTGCACTTTCAGAAGATTTGTTCAAACTAAGTGGGAAGCACGGTGAAACAACAGTAGAGTTGCTGCTTTACAGCACCAGAGACCCGGGTTCGATCCTGACCACGGGTGCTTGTCTGTACAGAGTTTGTACATTCTCCCCGTGACCTGCGTGGGTTTTCTCCGAGCTCTTCGGTTTCCTCCCACACTCCAAAGACATACTGGTTAACTGGCTTGGTATAAATGTAAAAATGGTCCCTAGTGTGTGTACGATAGTATTAATGTGTGGGGATCGCTGGTTGATGTGGACTTGGTGATCCCAATGGGCCTGTGTCCACTCTGAATCTCTAAACTAAACTAAACTGAAAAAGACGAGTGTTTAGGATATTCTGTTCGGTTTTGGGCACGCAGCTCTAGGAAGGATGTGATTATTCTGGAAAGAGTGCAGAGAAAACTCATGAGGATGTTGCCAGGACTCGAGGACCTGAGCTATAGGGAGAGGTTTGGCAGGCTAGGACTTTAGTCCTTGGACCGCAGAAGGCTGTGGGGTGATCTTACAGAGGTGTATAAAATCATGAGGATACTGAGTTGGATGATCAGCCATGATCATATTGAATGGCGGTGCAGGCTCGAAGGGCCGAATGGCCTACTCCTGCACCTATTTTCTATGTTTCTATGTTTCTATGAGGGGAATACACAATCTTTAACCCAGAGTAGGGGAATCAAGAAGCAGAAAACATAGGCTCATGGTGAGAGGGGAAAGATTTAATAGGAACCCAAGGGGTGGTGGGTATATGGAACGAGTTGCTAGAGGAGGTAGTTGAGTCAGGTACCATAAGGACATTTAAAAGACATTTGGACAGGTACATGGATAAGAAAGATTTATAGGGATATGGACCATGGGCCTAGTGTATTTTGGTTAGCATGGGCAAATTGGGCTAAGTTAGACACAAAATGTTGGAATAACTCAGCGGGACAGGCAGCATCTCTGCAGAGAGGGCATGGGTGATGTTTCGGGTCCAGACCCTTCTGAAGAAACATCGCCCATTCCTTCTCTCCAGTGATGCTGCCTGTCCTGCTGAGTTACTCCAGCATTTAAACCAACATCTGCAATTCTTTCCTACACAGTTGGGCCTGGGGGTCTGTTTCTGTGCTGTGTGACTCTTTCTATGATTCTAGTTATCATTATGAGAGGAGCAGTTTTTCAGAAGAAATGGTAAAACTAAGTGTAGCTCAGTCTGCTCTCTCTGGTACACATATGTTCCCAAAGCATGATTCAAAATGGATATGAATAGCTCGGTGAAAATATAGTTCTCATTTAATATAAATAAAAACAGACCACTTAATCACTCCAGGTATTACTTGTTGTAGGATTTTGTTGTGTGTAAGTTACAGGTCTCATTCCTGTATAGACAATACTTCAAAAAGTACTTAGCTGACTATAACATTATACTGAACGGCCCCATGAAATGCTATTTTCTGTTTTTGACATAAAAATTCGTCAACATTCACTGTTTAAATTGGAGAAAATGTGCATTTTAGTAGTATCAATGGGAGATTTCAACAACTATGCATTTAAAGAGAGCACTTTATTTCAACAGGCGGATGAGAAGATGCAAGATAACTGTGACTTGTACAGGTGCAAAGTGAGTGAAACTGGAGATTTTGTGTCAGAAAAGCGAATAACAGTCTGCATGTCGTTCGATGAGGAAGAATGCAGAAATGGAGGGGTAAGTGACTCAAGGGGCTCAATGTCTTCAAATGACTAACTTTGGTCTAGGACCGTCGGTGGGACTGGAAGCGTGCAATGTTCGAGTTGTTCAAACCTCACGACAATCGCTGCAGAGGCTTAGATCCACGGATCACTGTCGATCGTTCATCCAGGAGGCCTCTCTCCCAATAGTTTCTGGAAGAATCCAAGGATTCTCCCTCCTGGTGGGTAGCAGAATCCACAGGTTTGTTGACATTTGCACAAAGAAGTGTTGAGTCTAAACACAAAGTGCTGGAGGAACTCAGCACATCAGACATCATCTGTAGAATGGATTTGATCTGAATTGTCGTCTGTCCATTCCCACCACAGATGTTGCCTGACCCGCTGAGTTCCTCCAGCACTTTGTGTTTTCCTCATGTCTCCAGTATCCGTTGTTCCTTATATCTACACAAAGACGTGGTTCCTGACATCAGTCTCAATCCTCCAGTGTGGACTAATTTGGCAGGTGACCTTATGTATTAGGGAAATAACAGATTTCCAAGGTTTGCTGTTTCCTAGCATGAATGGAGTCTTTATTCTATGGATAATTTTCCTACTCTCCAAAGACGTACAGGTTTATAGGTTAATTGGCTTTGCTTTAAAAACTTGTAAATTTACCATAGTGTGTAGGATAGCACTAAAGTACGGTGTGATCGCTGGTCAGAGCGGACTCAGTGGGCCGAAGGGCCTATTTCCATTCTGTATCTCTAAACTAAACCACAGATTTCTGTTCTAAACAGTAATCAAAACTGCAGGAAATACTTAGCAAGTTGGTCAGCATCTGTGGAGAGAGAAAAACAGAGTTATGTTTCACCTTTGTGACTTATCGTCAGAACCATAGATTTGAGAGTTCTAACATCAAACTTAATTTGCCATCATATGCTTTCAAATAAAGCTAATAGTAAAAGAGAACTAAAGTGTGTTATTTACTTCTCTTGGCCTGCAGGGTGAGATCGTACCTGTGGAAAACAGCTGCTGCTTTACCTGTGAGTATCCATGCTGTGGCTCTGTATTTGTGATGTCTTGTTGCTATTAGCTGCATATCCACATGTACTGAGCAATCAATACCCTTTAGGTTGCAGGTTAATGGTGAGTTGAAGTTTTACTCTGAGGACAGAGAATTGAGGGGTTGGAGATTTCATTACAATGGGGGATATTACAGGAAGAGGAAAGAAATTTGTATCGAGGTCACAGAGTCACACAGCACGGACACAGGCCCTTTGGCCCAATTCGTCCATGCTGACCAAGATGCCCCATCCGCACGAGGGGTGGCATAGTGGTGCAGCGGTAGAGTTGCAACCTCGCAGCGCCAAAGACCTGGGTTCAATCCTGACTACGGTTGCTGCTTGTACGGAGTTTGTACGTTCTCCATGGGTTTTCTCTGGGTGCTCCGGTTTTCTCCCACATTCCAAAGACATGCAGGTTTATAGTTAATTGGCTTCTGTAACTTGCCCCTAGCGTGTAGGATAGAACTTGTAAACTGGTGATCATTGGGCAGCGCATACTTGATGGGCCGAAAGGCATGTTTCAAAGCTGTATCTCTTAACTAAACTAAACTAGTCCCACCTGCCCATGTTTAGCCCATATCCCTTTAAACATTTCCTATCCTCTAAACCTTTCCTATCAACGGTCCTTAAGATTACAGAGAATTATGTTAAAATAACTACTTCCCGATCATTTTTGCTACTTGGCAATTTGGAAACAAGGCAAAATGCTTGAAAAAGCCAAAACATTTGGGTAACAAGGTAAATTAAAACAAAAGAGAAAAGAAAGACATTTAGTCTTCAAACCGTTGTTGAATTGGGATCAATTAATATTCTTTAAATGATTTTAGATGAGGATTACGAAAGGACAACACATAGCAAGTGTTAGAGTCGGATTAGCCATGGTGCCGCGGTTGAGAATGTCAGTGCACAGACTGCTTTAGTACTGCAACAATCTACTGGCCTAGGGGAGAAGAAGCCTGCAGGCAAAGCAACTGGTGGAATTTCAAGATGCTACTGCTAATCTCAGCAGTGAAAGGCAAATACTCCCAAAATCCCATGTTTGAGGGTGTTCCAGGGCTTCATTCATCTTTCCCAATTATATGCCATTAAACTGGAAAGAGTATAAAGAATATTCATAAGGATGTTGCCAGGGCTTGAGCTCTAGGGAGCGATTGGGCAGGTTAGGAATTTATTATTTGCGGAAGGATTGGTGGGTGATCTTAGAGAAGTGCAAAAAATCTGAGGGGAATAGATAGGATGAATGCACAATGTATTTTACCCAGGCTACTTTAATAGGAACCTGAGAGGCAACTTTTTCACTCGTGGGATGGTGGATATATGGAACGAACTGCCAGAGGAGGTAGTTGAAGCAGGTAGGATAATAGCATTTAAAAGATATCCGGTCAGCTACGTGGCTAGCAAAGGTTCGGATGGATATGGGCCAAACACAGCCACTTGTGAATAGCTTAGATGGATACCTTGGTTGGCATGGATGAGTTGGGCTGAAGGGTCGATTTACTTGATGTATGACTCTATTAGGCCTGTTTGGAACTCCTTTCAGGCACGAGTTTGTGTGTGTTCATTTACTGGTCTTGCCCAGACAGTCATGGAGAAAGTGAATGGACTTTACGCATTGGTTAGACGTTGCCTTTGAAACACTAGGATCATTTTTTGTTGCCTTTCTTGAGTAGTGTTTCACTCTGTACGCGGTGTAATATCCCTCCAGTTTATCCATTCCCATTCCCAAAGAATACTGAGATATGATGATGAGAATGGGTATGACTCTCCAAATGTGTCAGCGATCCCATCCATAGCAAGGCACAAGTCTACGCCTTTCGATGACACTATGTCATGTGCAAAATCTGGCTTCTTATGTCCTAATGAATATTACATGCTAAAATAAGAATAAAAATGACTGTATTCACTGATTATCTACAGGATTGATTTTAAGATACTTCATATTCTTGTGTTCAGGCAAATACAAGTCGGAACAGTGCAAGAAATTAACTCGTGTGATTCAAAAGATTACCCAGGATGACTGTACAACTGAAGGGGAGACTGACATCCATTATTGTGAGGTACTGCTGACCACGTGATTTAACAATGTTTTTATTCATTGTTGAGCATTTCCCCCGTTGGCTTTGCAGTGGAAACGGAACTGAAACTGAAACTGGAATGCCAGATGTAGGGCTGGGCACGCAGCCAGTAAAACAAATCGTAACTATCTTAAAGGTTTCACCCTCCCAACTTCCCTCCTCTTCCTAGAAGTATCGAATCCCTCGTTCCTTCCACCACAACCAGGTATGTTGTGGGCGGCACGTACAGCTGCTGCCCTACAGCGCCAGAGATCTGGGTTCAATCCTGACCATGGTTGCTGTCGGTACGGACTTTGCTTGTTCTCACTGTGTCCGCGTGATATTTCTCCGGGCGCTCCGGTTTCCTCCCTCATTCCAAAGACGTGCAGGTTCATGGGTTAATTGGCTTCTGAATATTATTCCATGCTTGTAAGATAGAGCTAGTCTATGGGTGATCGATGGTCGGCGCGGACTCGCTGGTCCGAAGAGCCTCTTTCCATGCTGTGTCTTTCAATCAATCAAAGCAAAGTGTACATTAATAGAACTCTGGATTTCCCTGAGGAAAGTTGGAAACCACCTCAGATCATTAGGTGTCGTCTCAAGGAACTGCAAATGCTGGTTTACAAAAAAGACACAAAGTGCTGGAGTAACTCAGTGAATCAGGGGGAACCTCAGGAGAACATGGGTGGGTGGCGTTTCGGGTCGGGACCCTTCTTCAGACTGAACATTAGATAGTCATATAAAAGAGGATTTTCACCGGCGGAAGTGAATTCTCCAAGGCTCATTCTTTGTGTTTGTGGAATTCTTGTTGCTAATGATGTTCTATTATCCCATCTGTTAGCAGGTCCCGGTAATGGGACTGTCTTTGTCGATTCATCGTCAAACATTTGATAACGTGCATGGAGTGTATTAAACCTCTAAAACACAAGCAGTTTCTCATCAACATGAAAGCACAGAACAATTTAGCTATAATTGAGTTTATTCAAATAGCCAAACCTCCTTCAGTAATTAACTTCAAGCACTAGAATAGTCTGCTCATTCTCTGCCCAGGATGGCTTAATTGGAAGAGACTGCAAGGGCATTAAGTCCACTTGCCTAGATTTAATGCAATATTCATACACAGTAATTTAGTCCTCAGTTCTATTAGGTTTGCACACAGCCGTTGTGATGGAGGGTTGTGTAGGAAGGAACTGCAGATGCTGGTTTACACCGAGGATAGTTACAAAATGCTGGAGTAACTCAGCGGGAGAGGCAGCATCTCTGATTGAGGATTGCTCTGCTTGCAAATGCCATGTCCAAAGAGTCTTTGTGGGTCGCTGATGGGTACCTGTTAGAGGGAAGAGATAGCGAGGGACACCAATCATGTGCCATTACACTATGCCTTCACAGACAGTACTGGTCACCCCATTACAGGAAGGATTGGAGGCTTTGGAGAGGGTGACAGGAGATTTACCAGAATGCTCCCTAGATTAGAGCATTTCAGCTACAAGGGGAGGATGGATAGACTTGGATTGATTTTTATGGAATTTCGGAGTTTGATGAGAGTCTTCACAGAAGTGTATAAAGCTATGAGAGGCATAGATAGGGTAGACAGTCAGAACCTTTCTCACAGGCTGGAAATGTTCAACACTAGAGGGGGGCAGAGCTATACGGTGACGGAGAAAGTTTAATGAAGGTGTGCAGGTCAAGTTTTTTACACAAAGGATGGTGGGTGTCAGGAAGGAATAGCCAGGGGTGGTGGTGGAGGCAGATACGATAGTTGTGTTTTAGATAGGCACATGGACATGCAGGGAATAGAGGGATATGGATGATGGGCAGGCAGTTGAGATCAGTTTAACTTGCCATCATGTTCTGCACAAACATTGTGGGCCTAAGGGCCTGTTCCTGTGCTGTGCTGCTCTCTGTCTCCACACCGCTACACCTCCGTGTGAAATGATCACAGATTCCATTTATATCTGGAGAGTTGACCAATACATTACCAATTGATTTATAGCATAGCATTCATCAGCAAAAAGACTTGGGTTCAATTCACATCCACCTGGGTAAGGTGGGTGATGTCAATGGTTGGCGTTCTACAGTGGCTTGCAAAAGTTTTCATACCCCTTGAACTTTTCCACGTTACAACCACAAACGTAAATGTATTTTATTGGGATTTTATGTGATAGACCAACACAAAGTGGCGCATAATTGTGAAGTGGAAGGAAAATGATACATGGTTTTCAATTTTTTTTTCAAATAAAAAACTGAAAAGTGTGGCGTGCAAAAGTATTCAGCCCCCTTTACTCTGATACCCCTAAATAAAATCCAGTGCAACCAATTGCCTTCAGAAGTCACCTAATTAGTAAATAGAGTCCACTTGTGTGTATTCTAATCTCAGTATAAATACAGCTGTTCTGTGAAGGCCTCAGAGGTTTGTTAGAGAACATCAGTGAACAAACTGCATCATGAAGTCCAAGGAACACACCAGACAGGTCAGGGATAAAGTTGTGGAGATGTTTAAAGCAGGGTTAGGTTATAAAAAAATATCCCAAGCTTTGAACATCTCACGGAGCACTGTTCAATCCATCATCCGAAAATGGAAAGAGTATGGCACAACTGCAAACCTACCAAGACATGGCCGTCCACCTAAACTGACAGGCCGGGCAAGGAGAGCATTGATCAGAGAAGCAGCCAAGAGGCCCATGGTAACTCTGGAGGAGCTGCAGAGATCCACAGCTCAGGTGGGAGAATCTGTCCACAGGACAACTATTAGTCGTGCACTCCACAAATCGGGCCTTTATGGAAGAGTGGCAAGAAGAAAGCCATTGTTGAAAAAAAGCCATAAGAAGTCCCGTTTGCAGTTTGCCACAAGCCATGTGGGGGACACAGCAAACATGTGGAGGTTCTGGTCAGATGAGACCAAAATTGAAGTTTGTGGCCTAAATGCAAGTTTTTGGCCTAAATGTGTGGTGGAAAACTAACACTGCACATCACCCTGAACACACCATCCCCACTGTGAAACATGGTGGTGGCAGCATCATGCTGTGGGGATGCTTTTCTTCAGCAGGGACAGGGAAGCTGGTCAGAGTTGATGGGAAGATGGATGGAGCCAAATACAGGGCAATCTTGGAAGAAAACTTGTTAGAGTCTGCAAAAGACTTGAGACTGGGTCGGAGGTTCACCTTCCAGCAGGACAACGACCCTAAACATACAGCCAGAGCTACAATGGAATGGTTTAGATCAAAGCATATTCACGTGTTAGAATGGCCCAGTCAAAGTCCAGACCTAAATCCAAGTGAGAATCTCTGGCAAGACTTGAAAATTGCTGTTTACAGATGCTCTCCATCCAATCTGACTGAGCTTGAGCTATTTTGCAAAGAAGAATGGGCAAAAATTTCAGTCTCTAGATGTGCAAAGCTGGTAGAGACATACCCCAAAAGACTTGCAGCTGTAATTTCAGCGAAAGGTGGTTCTACAAAGTATTGACTAAGGGGGGGCTGAATACTTTTGCACGCCACAATTTTCAGTTTTTTATTTGTAAAAAAATTTGAAAACCATGTATCATTTTCCTTCCACTTCACAATTATGCACCACTTTGTGTTGGCCTATCACATAAAATCCCAATAAAATACATTTACGTTTGTGGTTGTAACGTGACAAAATGTAGAAAAGTTCAAGGGGTATGAAAACTTCTGCAAGCCACTGTATAAGCTAGGGTACTGTCCCATTCACCTCTAACCCATTACAGACATTGGACTTTGTCTCTGGAACTGGTGTGCTACAATGCTGAGAACTATATTCTGTATCTTCCCCTTTGCTTTACCTGTTGTTCTTGAGTTTGACTTGATTGTATTTATGTATTATCAAATCAGTTTGGATAGTACAATACAAAGCTTTTCCTTGTATCCCGGTACACACACATATGTAAACCACTTTTGTTCTCTATTAGCATTTATTTTGGATACCATGAGCGTTCTCAATTTTTCACGAATTGTTTAAAGTAAAACTTCTGTGGCTAAAAACATTTTGGTGATTTCAGTCTCAGAACAGTTTCTCTAAGCATCAATGCAATACGACCCACATACATTAAAGTGCCTCAAAGTTGCTTCAAATCACTGCTTCACCTTGGGGTATGTCGGTACTTTAAATAAAAACTCCCAAGTGTGTAAATATTAGCACGACTTGTGTCTGTGCTGCGCATTTTGCTGCCTGATCATTCAGACCCATATATTGCCACATTATTGTATCGGTGTCTTGTCATTGTCTGCAATACCACACCTTGCCAGGGAGGGGCACCACACATGGAAAATGCAATGGCAAAGCTGGATCTGTTCAATATTTCACAAAACTATTTTAAAATCTTACCACATTCATACATACGGAACACCTGCATGCTCACACACGTATATACCAGAAGCCCCAGCACTATTGGATTCCAAAGACTTGCACAATTACAGGTTAATTGGTGTCTGTAATTTGCCCTTAGTGTGAAGGATGCGAAACAGGAATAGCGTAGAGCTAGTGTGAATGGCTGATCAATGGTCAGTGTGAACTCAATGGGCCGAAGGGCCTGTTTCCACACTGTGTCTAAAACTATGGAAGAAAACACAAAGTGCTGGAGTAATCGCATTGTTTGATGAGATGTTTGATATTCCAGAGCAAATTATCCCAGTTTACACAACCTCTCCCACCCTTTAATCCAGAATGCAGAACAAGGAACTGCAGATGCTGGTTAATACCTGGCAAAGTGCTTGAGTAATTCAGTGGGTCAGGCAGTATATCTGTAGAACATTGATAGGTGACGTTTCGGGTCGAGACCTTTCCTCGGTCTGATGTAGCACTTGGTGCGACTAATTTCCTCCTTATCCACTTTCAGTAATTGTTTGTTCTTATCTGTCTATGTTCTGTGTTATCAGTGCTCTGCGCGTTGATACTGTGGTGGTTCCATTACCATGTGGTGTGATCTTTGTGTACCTTCCGTCTAATGGGCAAAGTTGACTTGTAATACTGTAAATGGAACCTGTTCCTTACCTGTGGATATTCTGTGTGTCCACACGTCACTCAGTTTTTAGACTCTTGGGGAAACAGGGGTTGTGGGGATTGGCTGCGGCTTGACACCTAGGGTGGGCAACAATTCTGTTGAATGGCGAACAAGTTTAATTTTCCTCACAGTCTCCTCCTGCTTCTGTATTCTTACTTCTGCCGTCAGCTCAGCTGGGAACACTCCTGTGCCTCTCATCCCTTGCACCATCAAATACAACTCAATAATCTTAAATATCAATTCACCAGAAACATTGTGGAGAGTTCAATGTGATTACAAAATGGGATTCTGTTCCTACAATATCAAATCCCTAAACATTGCAGTTGCTCAGTTGGTGATAGAATATAGAACAGGAAAGGAACAGGCCCTTCGACCCACAACATCTGTGCTGAACATGATGACAAGTTAAACTAATCTTCTCTGCCTGCATGTGATCTACATGCCTCCATTCCCAGCACCTCCATTTACCTATCTAAAAGTCTCTTAAATGCCACTAGCGTATCTGTCTCCACCACCACCCCTAGCAGCAGATTCAAAGCACCCATCACTCTCTGTGTACAAAAACCTTCACTGGACATCACCTTTAAATGTTGCCCCTTTCTCCTTCATGCTACACCCTCTGGTGTTGGGCATTTTCAACCTAGGACAGAGGTTCTGACTGTCTACCCTGTCTATGCCTCTCATAGTCTTATCTTCTTCTATCAGGTCTCCCCGCAACCTCCGATATTCCAGAGAAAACTATCCAAGTTTGCATAACCATAACTGTGGATAGTACCCTCTAATCCAGAATGTAGAAACAAGGAACTGCAGATGCTGGTTAATACATGGCAAAGTGCTTGAGTAACTCAGCGGGTCAGGCAGCTTCTCTGGAGAACATGGGTAGGTGACGTTTCCGGATGAGACCCTTCCTCCAGTCCAGGCATCATTCTTGCCTGGATTGCCTGAAGAGGGAGTGGCCGGGCAGCAATAATCAAGGACAAGTCGCACCCTGGCCACTCCCTCTTCTCCCCTCTCCCATTAGGCAAATCATATAGAAGTGTGAAAACGCACACCACCAAATTCAGGAACAGTTTCTTCCCAGCTGTGATCAGGCAAATGGATCATCCTATCACAACCAGAGAGCAGTGCTGAACTATTATCTACCTATTTGATGTCCCTCGGGCTATCCTCGACTGGACTTTGTTGACTTTACTTGCACTAAACGTTATCCCTTGTAATGTATCTATACACGCCAACTGAATTGATTGTAATCATGCGTTGTCTATCTGCTGACTGGTTGGCATGCAACAAAAGTTTTTCACTGTACCTCGGTACACGTGACAATAAACTAAACTGAGCCGAACTGCTTTTGTTTTTCAGGGCCACTGTCTGAGTAACCATGCCTACTCCTTGCAGATGAAGGAGCTTGAAAAGGAATGTACCTGCTGTGCAGCAACAGCATCTGCTCCCGTCTTTGTGCCTCTGAGATGTTCAAACGGGACTGTGCTGCAGCACAGAGTTATTGACATGCAGGAGTGTGGCTGTGTGGCCCATCGATGTGAATGAACGGAGTGAAACTTGTCGACGCCACCAACCAATCTTACCTGCTGAGCCAGAAATTGTATTATGTCAAGTTCAGGATTGAATTCTCAGTTTCCTTGCTTCTTCACAAACAGTAATATCCAACTTAATGCTCAGCTTCTGTTCAGCCAACCCTCACTGCAGATGTGACCAATAGCAATTTCTTGTTTTGTTGCTGTAATAACTGTTCCGAATCAATGTCCGACCGACAATATAAACTGCACTGGTTTCAGATTTACACAAATGAATAAATAAAGTTCCAATGTAGGGTTAAGCCACAAACTGTCATCTGTGGAGCAGCTTATTTTGTTGTTAAGCGAGCTTATGATTTTTTTTTTTTTAATTTCAAAATATACTTTATTCGAGAAATAAATATATTCAATACATGATCCTTACAGGACTCCCTGCAACATTCTCGGAGGCTATACATACATTCAATACTGTTTAAACAAATTCCACTAATTTATCCCCCACCCTTGCCACTCATCTGGCCCACTGACGTGGAATCCCTTCCCTTATTTTGAGGGGCGTCTCCACCATGTCCGGCAGTGCGAGGGCCCTAGACTGTGGTCCTCCCCCACCGAGCCTCGGTGTTGGCTGTACTGAGCTTCAGTGCGTCCCTGAGCATGTACTCCTGCAGCTTAGAGCGGGCCTGTCCGCAACATTCCCCAATGGGCATCTCGGAGGTCAACAAAACTCTGGCAGACCAAAGTGCGTCTTTCACCGAGTTGATGACCTTCCAGCAGCATTCGATGTCAGTCTCTGAATGAGTCCCTGGGAACAGTCATAAATCACAGAGTCCTCTGTGACAGAGCTGTTCGGAATAAATCGTGACAGGAACCCTGGCAACCCTTTCCTGCCAGGTACAGCACAGGTTTGGTCTGGGTGGACCACCCGTCCCAGAGCAGACTTGACCCGGTTGGTGATGACCTTGGACAGGATCTTGTAATCAACATTCAACAATGTGATGGGTCTCCAATTCCTTATATCATTCATCTCCTCCTTCTGCTTGTAGATTAGGGTGATGCTGTCCTTCCTCATGGAGTCTGACATGCTGCCAGCTAGAACCCAGTCCCACAGAGCCGAATACAACTCCGCCGGTAAGCCATCGCTTCGGAGAGTTTTACTCGAGTCAAAGGAATGGATGGAGCCAGTCAGCTCCTCTAGAGTCAGTGATTGGTCCAGACTCTACCGCTTGCCGTCCTCCAAGACCTCCGTGATAGAGGACAGGAAGTTCTGGGAGGCGGTGCTGTCTGTGGCCTTTCTGTCGTATAAATCTGTATAAAAGGATGTGCAGATCCTCAGCATATCCGTCTGCAAGGATGTTACTGAGCCGTCCTCCTCCCTAAGGCTGTTCATCACAGAACTCCCCTTGTGAACCTTATGGAAGAAGAAACGTGAGCACGTCTCATCCTGATCTACATGGCGGACCTCAGATTGGAAGATGATCTTGGAGGATTTGGAGGTAAAGAGCCGAGCTTGGCAGCCTTATGATAGCCATGGAGTGATCTCTACCATTGCGGGTCCATTCAGTCTGCCACTTACCTGAACTAGCTCACTGACTAGCCTTTGCACCGCACTCCCCTTACACATCCATCTTTTAGAGGTGATTTTACAGTGTTGTATAACATCGTAAGGAGATGGCACTGAGATTTTTTTTACACCCACAGTAGGGGAATCACAAATTCTTACGAAGGCTTACGATTAAGGTGAGAGGGGCACGATTTAATAGGAACCCGAGGGGCAGGTTTTTCACACGGAGTGTGGTGGGTGTATGGAACGAGGTGCCAGAAGAAGTAATTGGGGTAGATTTAATATCAACATCAAAAAAAAACATTTGGACAGATGTATGGATGGGAAAGATTTAGAGGGATCTGGGCCAAACCTGGACACGTGGAACTGATATAGACGGGGCATCTTGGTCTGCGTGGACATGTTGGGCCGAAGACCCTGTCTCCATGTTGTACAACTCCATGACTATGACATGCATCTACAACTTTCCTTTTTATGTGTAAGATATTTGAAAGCCACTATTGAATGTCCTTCCACTGTTCATTTGAACTCTGCACACATTGGAGTTAGGTCTTGTTGTGAGACAGAGATGGATGGGTTTTCCAACCCTGGATTCTCCAGGCTGGCTCCAGATTGTATGTTGAACCCTCCCGGTGGGTGTCTGTCTCCATGTAGTATAGGGATGGGGGTCGAATCCAGGACCAGGGCGGGGGGTTGGGGCCAATGAATGTCCTCCGCTTTCCTTCACATCTCTAATTAGCCGAGATTGTACTAGTTTCCAGCGGGGTTTTGAAATGTTTATTGTGGATTGAATTGAATTCAAACTTGAATAGCCAGTTTAGTTAGTTAGATTCTTTTCAGTTTAAATAGCTTTTGTCAATTTATTTTGGTGATTTTAGATGGTTATATCAAGGGGCAGCGGTAGAGTTGCTGCCTTACAGCGCCAGAGACTCGGGTTCAATCTTGACTTAGCTGTACGGAGTTTGTACGTTCCCCTCGTAACAGAGAGGGTTTTCTCCGGGTGCTCCGGTTTCCTCTCACACATCAAAGACGGACATGTTTGGAGGTTAATTGGCTTCAATAAAAATTGTAAATTGTCCCTAGTGTGTAGGATCGTGCTGGTTTACAGAGATCTCTGGTCGGCTTGGGCTCGGTGGTCCGAAGACCCTGTTTCTGCGCTATATCTCTAAACCAAACTAAACTGAAGTAAACAAGCATCGACTTTCTCCAGAAAACTAACGGAATTACAAGAGTTAGACCTTATTTACAGTTACTTTAAAATGAATTATTACAATTTACCATCATTTTCTCAACCCCACAAGTCCACACTTCCTTTCGATTCTTATCTCTAACGGCAGTCTCTGGTTTGCGGGAACATTGAAGCTTTATGCTGCATCAGGTCAAGGTTATTCTGTAGCAGTTAGTGGTTTTATTTATGAGCTTGTCAAACTGAGAGGTCTGTAAAAAGTTAATCTACTGTACATGAACTCCATGCGCCATGGCTCTCATCCTATTGATCACAGGGTAATTAGAAAATAAATGTGCTTCTCTTTTAGTTGCAATGGTTATATTTGGCCGGCTTTATTAAAACATAAAAATCGGTCAATTTATCATACCATTGAGTTCAGACTTTTCGTTCTCGAGCGGCTTGGGAGGGCTTGTCACAGGAATGATCGTGCTGTCCCGGTGAATGTGATGAACTGGTGAGCAAATATTACTGGAATGTCGCTGCAGAGGCCCATTTGTCATCGCGTCACACAGCGCAGAAACAGGCCCTTCGGCCCAACTTCCCCATATCGACCAAGATGCCCCATCTACACTAGTTCCATCTTATGCATATTTGGCCCATATGCCTCTAAACCTTTTCTATCCATGTACCTGTCCATATGTCTTTTCAATTCCAGGGGTGGTGGTGGAGGCAAATAGAACAGTGGTATTTAAGAGGCTTTTGGGTAGGCGCTTGGATACACAGGTAACAGAGGGGTATGGTCCACGTGCAGGCTCAGGAGAGTAGTTTAACTTGAAATTATGTTCGGCACAGACATTGTGGCCAAAGAGCCGGTTCTTGCATGGTACTGTTCTATGAAACAAAAATTATAGGCATTGCATTTTATTTTGTCACCGATTAAACTTTATAAAGTTAGCCATGCAGCAGTTACATTATCATCTGATTCCTCTCCAGAGTGACAGAGGGGCTGTCACATTGGCCCCTTACTTGCTGCCCTTTTAAATCGTTCAAAAAAATTCACAGGCCGCTTGGATTTCCGGAGCTCTCCACCATTGCCTGCCACCTCAATGAGTCTTTGCTTCGAGAGATACAGGTGCTTTGAAGTGACAGAAGCTAGCTTTAAGCAATGCTCAACGTTATGTAGTCCTGCGCTACATGTGCTTAGTTCAGGCACCATAGAGCAGGGGTCAGCAACCTTGTTCTGCGTAGGAGACGGGACGCATGCCTGTGAGCGGATGGTGGGCCACATCTATCACCTGTACACTTGGATCCCGCCCCGGATGGCAGGCATCAAATCACGTGTTCACAAAGGTTAGACACAAATGCTGGAGAAACTCAGTGGGTGAGGCAGCCTCATGCAATCCTTGCATGTCTCACCCGCTGAGTTTCTTCAACTTTTGTCTACCTTCGATTTTTCCAGCATCTGCAGTTCTTTCTTAAACGTGTTCACAGAAGGTGCGCGGCGTGCCGGCGGCTTTGCGCAGGATGCGGTACAGCCAGAGCTCAGCAGCGCACGGCGGGCCGGATGATTACGGGAAAAAAAATCCGCCTGCGGGCCGGATGATTTCGGGTTACGGGCCGCATTCGGCCCGGGGGCCGTACGTTGCCGACCCCTTGCCATAGATTAACTGTTCAAATCAGCAAATAACGGTGTTGGCAGGCAGACTACTTTGGAAACACTCACTCCCTTGTTAATCTAAATATAAAGGATTATCTACTCATTAATCTTGTGCTGGGTGAGACCGACTACACAAATAAGTTTGCCCATATAAATCTTTGAAGAGGTGGTAAAACACTCCAGGTCTACTCTGACTTAGTCTAATACTTTTGTAATTGTACAATGGTTCCTTTATAATCACGTTTACCAAGATACAGTGATTTTTAGAATTTTAGCTTTCAGATCATTGCCTTACATAAGAGCATATCATACTAAGTCCATGTGCAAGAGACGCAGGTCTAGGTGCCATTTCACGGTCCCAGCTGCAGCTGGCCATCAAGGCCCGTTGCAGCTGTCGTCTCTATCTGATCATCCCGTAAATCATCGTCTATTCCGTCTTCAACCTTTGTTACCCAGGGGCGCCTCACGCAGCCGACCTTGAGGGTGCTGAAGGCAAGACTCTCGGTTCTTCCTACCTTCCCTTGTCCAGCTTCTGCCGCCGTCACCGACTCCCTCCTCTGGTCCAGCGGGGGTCTTTGGGACGAGCAGCGACTGCGTTTGGAGGCTTCCCTCCCTCAGCTCTGCAATCATCTTGCAGAAATGCGCCAGTGTGTCTCTACAATGGGCTAACAATGGTCAGTGGTCCTTGATTCTATAACAAGGAATGACTATATGACATCGGGTCTTGAGGTACTTACTATTCGATTAACTCAAACTACTAGGGTCAAGGAAAGAGCGTGCATGTCGCGGCCCAGTTTCCACCAATGTTACCACTACTATGCACAAGAAGCACAAGAAGCGCAAGACACCATTGTATGCAGATGCCGAGAACAATTTATTACTTTGTGATGTGGACTCGATAAGAAGAACCCAAAGTACTGATGGTCACGTCAATTTGTTAAATCCCGTTATTATTATACATTTTTATTTTTGGTTTAATCGTTCAAATAACCCCCATAATCATGTGATAGACATGTGGTAGCTTTATAAAGGGCCTGTCCCACTTTCACGACCTAATTCATGACCTCTGCCGAGTTTGCCCTTGACTCCTACTCACAAAACATGGCCGTCACGAGGTCGTAGGTAGGTCGTAGGTAGGGCGTGATGCTAGTCGTAGGTACTCGTGGCATCAAGTAGGTCGGGGCATTTTTTCAACATGATGAAAAATGTCTTTATTGTCTTTAGATGGGTCCTGACCAGAAACATCACCTACCCAAGTTCTCCGGGGATGTTGCCTGACCCGCTGAGTTACTTGAGCGCTTTGTGTCATTTTTGTAAACTAGCACCTGTGGTTCCTTGTGTCTATAATAATTTCTTCATCCCAGTAATCAATATCAGATTCAAAACTGACTATAGAGGTGGAGGCAGAGACCTAATACTTTGACAATTTATCCTTTTGCATTTGGAATATGATTGAATGACAGACTTTAATCTGTTGCTGAACAAACTGGTAATTGTGCAGATCAAGGCTGAATCAATTAAAATTGATCATGGGCAGGTTATTAAAATCGCAAGAACTAATGTTATTCCAAGAATAAGTTTGTCCATAAAAATCTTTGAAGAGGTTGTTAACCTCTCCAGCTCTAACCTGCCTCAGTTTAATCCTTCTGGCAACAAAGAGAAACCATATTGCAGAAATGTGCCAGTGTGTCTCTACAACGGGCAAGTTAGTTCACACAGTCTGTGAAATGGCCTGAAACTGAACCTTATGTTAACAAAGTTGATTAAAATTACTCCAGCACTTTGTGTCTTTTTTTTGTAAACCAGCGTCTGCAGTTCCTTGTTTCTACAACGTTTATTTATGCTGGCCACACTGTGGTGACTATGGTTGGTTTTATCACTGCCTGTGCTTTAGATGTGTAACAGAGAGTTTGTTACCCAAAACAATATTGAAGCATAAGCTGGTTTAATTCAGCACGGGTTTGAAGAGTAATAATATGAAAAATAGTTTCAAGCCTGTTGCCATGCATTGTGTTCTGTAATCACTGAGTATGTCGCAGCATGAGGTTGGATTTAGAATTGTAATCAAATTTCTCAACTCCAAGTTAGATCCATTAACTGAGGCAACCATTTTGGGTCAGCAGGTCAGGCAGCATCTCAGGAGAACGTGGATGGGTGACGTTTCAGGTCAGGACCCTTCTTCAGACCATTGTTTCACCATCTGTGTTCAGTGTCACACCTGTCCTCTGCCAGCACTTTGTACCTGCAATGTAGGTGCGTTTGTGCCAAATCTCAGCCCAAAAGTCCGGGTTAGTTGTACAGAATGTAAACAACTATTGAAGATTGCCCACAGCTTTCAGTGCAAGAATAACTCGCAGTTATAGATGTGCAAGACATAGTGAGGCAATGGGCTCAGTTATGGACATCCTGCTTTAAGAAAGATGCCATTAAGCTGGAAAGGTTTGGATACTGCCAGGACTCGAGGGCCTGAGCTATAGGGAGAGGTTGGGCAGGTTAGGACTTTATTCCTTGGAGCACAGGAAGCTGAGGGTTGATCTTTTATTTAAAGCATGCTCAACATAGGCACCTGGCTCGAGTATTTGGGGAGTGGTGGCTGCAAAGTTCAGGGTGAGGACTGCTTGATTCTTATTAAAAACATCAAGGGAGTATGGATCCAAGTCAAGTTAGTGGAATTAATAGTTAATACATATTCAGCCATGGTCCATTTGATCCAGGGGGAGGGAGGGGGGGAGGGGGGGGGGGGGGGGGGGGGGAGAGGGGGGTGAAACGGGTGATTTAATAGAAACCTGATGGCGGACTTTTCCACACAGTGGACAGTGGGTATATGGAATGATCTGCCAGAGGAGGTAGCAGGGTTGTTTATTTAAGATACATTTGGACAGGTACATGGATAGGAAAAGTGGAGAGGATGTGGGCCAAACGTTAGCAGGTGTGTTTTGTGTAGATGGGGCCACGTTGGGCCGAAGGGCCTGTCTCCCGTCTATGTGGCACTATATCTCTATTTTTCATCAGAATAGAGGTGAATCATTGTGTCTTTGAGTTTGATCCTGTTTTTGATCTGCACCTCGCCCTCCAGCCCATTCCCGTTTGTTTTAAACCAGGTGAGCCCCCAACACACCTGCAGTTTATTCACCAGGGCTGAATGTGTTGAACCCCGCTGGTTTTCCACAGGAAGACCTTCTTGGTGGCTGGACAACATTTCCCCAGAGTGAAGACCACCCCCACGACCAGCATGGCCCATCTGCACTAATCTCACTTGCCTGTGCTTGGTCCATATTCCTATACACCTGTCCTATCCATGTACCTGTCCAATTTCTTCTTAAACGTCGGATAGTCCCTGCCTCAACTACCTCCTCTGGCAACTCGTTCCATACACCCCACCGCCCTTTGTGTGAATAAGTTATCCCGCAGAATCTTATAAAATGTTTCGCCCCTTCAGCTCTCACTTATGTGTCACTTGTTTTAGAGAAGGGTTGAAGCGTCTTGGAGTTCTCTTGGGAGGTTGTTCGACGGGAACTCCAGCTAATTCTGCCTCGCAGTCTACATGGAATTAGCAGCGGCGTGTTATCCCCGGCGGGACCGATCATCTCTCTGATCACCTCCAGCACTGATGGGCCGACATGGCAGAGGGCAGGCGGACAGCAGCCGGTAGGTCCCCGCTCCCTGTGCGCTGGAGAGGGAAGGGTGGGTGGGCGGCGAGGGGTCGGGTGGACTTGGGTTTAATGTGTGTGTACACAATGTGGGCAACCTGTTGCAATAACACCAGCGCGGCGATATTACCTGCGCGCTGTGTGTGTGTGTCATCTTAGTTTAGTGTCGTTCATTATTATTTAGCTGCAATGAATTCTCCAACCAACTCGGAACAAATCAAGTCAATAAACCTTCTCTCCAGAGATGCTGCCTGTCCCACTCCAGCATTTGGTGTCTATCTTCACTAAATGGGGAGTTATTTAAATGCTTGCCTGGTCCTCAGTCTAGAACTCTACGCCTGATTTCTCAGGTTGACGGCTATTCTTGGTTTGGGGCGGCGTTGGCTGTTTGTGTAATGGTGATACTCGGTGCGTTTGCAACCAGTGCAACATACCGGCGGTCGATGCAGGACTACAACACCTATGTACTCATTGTACAACGACTACAACGAGTTGTTACCGAACCCTCCACCCTCCTGCTTTGGCAACGTGCTGGTGGGAACCAAGTTTAAACAGCCAAGCGTGACCCGGGCTGGAGATCCCCAGGGATGGGAGACGGTCCCGGAGATGATGGTTTTGTTTTTACAATGTGTTCCGTTCTGTCTCCGCCCATGCCCTCCGCAGACAGAATCATACATGGAAACAGGCCCTTCGGCCCCACTCCTCCATGCCGACCAAAATGCCCCATCTACACTAGTCCCACCTGTCGGCTATTGGCCTATTTCTCTCTAATCCTTTTCTATCCATATATCTGTCCAAATTGTGTGTTTTTTCTGGCAGCTCGTTCCATATACCCACCACCCTCTGTGTGAAAAAGTTGTCCTTCACGCTCCTATCATGCCCCTCTGACACAAAGAAAACAGCTTTAAACTTTAATATTGGAACAGTTATTTTTCTCAAAGTGCTATTCTTTCACCCCCTGTCAGTCGGGACAAGAGAGTTCTGAGTCCGGATCTGGATCCTGACCCATGTCAGGGTGCTAAAGATACCCCCCGCCCCTTACACCGCTTCTTGTCCTCATTCAGTGCCCTCACTGCAACACTCCAGTGTGTCTGGCCTTCAGTTGGTTGGCTTCCAATCCTGCACAGAATTATTCTTTACCTTGTTTACCTACAGAGTTGACGTGGAAAAGCTTTTCCCACTGAGAGTAGGGAAGATTCAAACAAGGGGACATGACATGAGAATTAAGGGACTGAAGTTTAGGGGTAACATGAGGGGAACTTCTTTACTCAGAGAGTGGTAGCTGTGTGGAATGAGCTTCCAGTGAAGGTGGTGGAGGCAGGTTCGTTTTTATCATTTAAAAATAAATTGGATAGTTATATGGATGGGAAGGGAATGGAGGGTTATGGTCTGAGCGCAGGTATATGGGACTAGGGGAGATTATGTGTTCGGGCACGGACTAGAATGGTCGAGATGGCCTGTTTCCGTGCTGTAATTGTTTTAATATATGGTTATATGGTTTGTCCTTTTGTCCTCCTCATCTCCCCCCCCCCCTGTGCTCTTTATAAAATTTCCATCCTCTTTCCCCCCCCTCCCTTTCCCCCCCCCCTCCTCTTCCCTCCCTCCCTCCCTCTCTCGCCCCCCCCCCCCCCCCCCCCCCCCCCTCCCCCTCCTCCCCCCCCCCCCCCCTTCCCCCCCCCCCCCCCCCCCCCCCCCCCCCCCCCCTCCCCCCCCCCCCCCCCCCCCCCCCCCCCCCCCCCCCCCCCCCCCCCCTCCCCCCCCCTCCCCCCCCCCCCCCCCCCCCCCCCCCCCCCCCCTCCCCCCCCCTCCCCCCCCCCCCCCCCTCCCCCCCCCCCCCCCCCCCCCCCCCCCCCCCCTCCCTCCCCCCCCCCTCCTCTCCCCCCCTCCCTCCCCCCCCCCCCCCTCCCTTCCCCCCCCCCCCCCCTCCCTACTCCTCCCCCCCCCCACAACCCCAACTCCTCCAACCCCTCACACCACCCCCTCTCAACTCTCGCCTCTGTTCCACCACTCCGGCCCCCCAATCCCCCCCCTCCCCTACCCCCCCCACCCCCCCCCCCCCCCTCCTCTTCCCCCCCCCCCCCCCCCTCCTCCCCCCCCCCTCCCTCCCTCTTCCCCCCCCCCCCCTCCCCCCCCCCTCCCCCTCCCCCCCCCCCCCCCCCTCTTCTCCTCCCCCCCCCCCCCCCTCCCCCCCTCCCCCCCCCCCTCCTCTCCCCCCCCCCTCTCCTCACCCCTCCCTCTGCTCCTCCTCCCCCCCTCCCTTCCTCTCCCCCCCTTCCCCCCCCCCTCCTCTCCCCCCCCTTCCCCCCCCCCCTCCTCTCCCCCCCCCCCTTCCCCCCCCCCCCCCCCCCCCCCCCACCCCCCTTCCCCCCCCCCCTCTTCCCCCCCCCCCATTCCCCCCACACACCTACATTCCATCCCATGGGTTCATAATTTGCAACTCTTTAATCCTTCTGTCTCAAACCTTGTGTTATTGGGGAAAGAAAATCTGCCCCTCCCCCCCACTCACCTGTGTCCACTTATTACCTGTCATGCTTCATCCTGCCTCTCCCCTCTTCTGGCTTTCATATGACCCTCCCCCACCTCCCAGTCCCCCACCCCAACAATCAGTTTGAAAAAGGGTCCCAACCTGAAACGTCACCTATCCATGTCATCCAGAGATGCTGCCTTACCTGCTGAGCTATTCCAACACTTTGTGTCCTTTTCTGTAAACCAGCATCTGTGGTTCCTTGTTTCTCTATAAAGTAGCCCCCAATTGTAATACATTTAGAACTAATAAGTTGTTTATAAGGACCCGTATTGTTTGTTGAACAAACAAAGAACTGCAGATGCTGGTTAATATACAAAAGGGCACATCGTGCTGGAGTACTTCAGCAGGTCAGGCAGCATCTCTGGAGAACATGGATAGGTTACGTTTCAAGTCTAGATCCTCCTTCAGACTGAATACGTGCACGCACACACACACACACACACGCACACACACGCACACGCACACACACACGGAAACACACACTTCTTCTTGACCCGAAACGTCACCTATTCTTGTTCACCAGAGATACTGTCGGACCTGTTGAATTACTCCAGCGTTTGTGTCCTTTTGGGTATTGTTTATTAGTTTAAATCTATTTTATTTAAAAAGCTTACAACCTGTGTAACTTAGGTAGAATTAATAATGAAGGAGATTTGGCACTAATATGTTCTGATTAGATGTCTGTGGCAAAGGCTGTCTCTATAAACAGATATTTGTAATCCCTGCACAGATAACCTTGAAATCCTTCTGTTGCCTGCACCAGGCCTCTGTAGTAACACTGAGCAAGCTGCAGAAAATCCCACAGCTGGAGAGTAAAATGGGTTTCAAAATAAAGCTCAATCTTAACTTTGTTTTATTTATTCTGGAGCCTGGTTCCTGGTGTCTCTGAGATGGGATTGTTTAGAGATACAGCGTGGAAATGGACCCTTCGGCTCACCGAGTCCACGCCGACCCACAATCACCCATTCACACAAGTTCTGTTATTCCACTTTCTCATCCACTCCCGACACACAAGGCACAATTTTACTGAGGGCCAATCAACCTACAAACCTGCATGTCTTTGGGATGTGGGAGGAAACTGGAGAGCCCGGAGGAAACCCTCGCTGTTATAGAGAGGTCGTGCAAACTCCACACACAGACATTACCCGAGGTCAAGAATAAACTCGGGTCTCTGACACTGTGAGGCAGCAGCTCTACCCGCTGCACCACTGCTGCGTCCTGTTGTGTGAATTCTGAAGGCAAAAACAT
Source organism: Leucoraja erinaceus (assembly GCF_028641065.1). NCBI lineage: Eukaryota > Metazoa > Chordata > Chondrichthyes > Rajiformes > Rajidae > Leucoraja > Leucoraja erinaceus. Next base: position 10,571,040 of record NC_073398.1, read on the forward strand.
ATGTGGACAGATTGACACAAGGAACGGCAGATGCTGGTTTACTAAAAATGATACAAAGTGCTGGAGCAACTCAGCGGGTCTGTCAGCATGTCCGGAGAACATGGGTAGGTGTCGTTTTCGGTCGGGACCTTCTTCTGACTGATTTTGGTTGGGGTATTATATGCAGACAAAATAAATCAGTTTAATTTGGATCATGTTTGGCACAGACATTGTGGGTCGAAGGGTCGCTTCCTGTGCCGGACAGTTCTATGTTCTAATTTACCGGAGGTGGACAGATCTGAAATGGAAAATGACAGTTGTAATTAAATATATAAAAATCATTGCATGTTGTACGTCCAAATAAGATGTGATATTTGACACCTCTCACCGACAGGTAGCCCTGTAATTCTCCCACATTGCCGACATCAAAAGCCCGCAGCTGTGTCAAGGGCTCGGACTGCGCAGTACGAGAAACACCTGACTGTTCCACAGTACCTGCCTCGGATACCCTCCAGCCACACCGATGGAGCTGTGGGCAATACAATGGCAGGCCCCATCCTTGAGGAGCGACCAGAAAGCCCACCGGTACGTCTGAATGTCTCTGTCTCCGTCTCTGTCGTTCAATGGTTATTTATTGTCATGTATGTGCTGCACAGTGAAATTCTTGCACCCGTCACCACGTGTGTGTGTGTGTGCATCTGTGCATGCGTGTGCATGTGTTTATGCATGCCTGAGTGTGTGCGCTTGTGGCTTTAGAGATACAGCGTGGAAACAGGCCCTTCGGCCCACCGAATCCACAGCCATCACCCTGTACACTAGCACTATCCTACACACTAGGGACAATCTACATAAATCAAGTAATCTACTATCCCACACATTTTTGGAGTGTGGGTGAAAACCGGAGCATCCGGAGAAAACCCAAGGTCACAGAGAGAATATACAAAGTCCACACAGACAGCACCGGTAGTCAGGATAGAACTCGGGGGTCTGGCACTGTAAGGCAGCAACTCTACCGCTGCGCCACTGTGCCGCCCGTGTGTATATCTGAGAGAGAGATGACTAAGACAGCAGCTGATTACGGGTGTTGTCATGGTGACCCTGACTGGAGGCTGCATCTCCATGGACTCACCTGTACCTGAGGCTGAGTATAAAAGAACACACACACATACACATAAATACAGATCACAGCAAGTTTGAATGCTCAGCATTGTGGCTTGAGCCACTGGATCCTCCGTCTGTTTGCTGCACCTCAACAATTCCAAGGGGTGGGGAAAACCAAATTCCATTCTGTTCACTTGAAGGTTGGAGGAAATAAAACCTTTCTCTTGCCGGAGAAGAGATGCGATATTATTCTGTCTCTGCTGCCTGCAGTTGTTGGTTGAAATAACGTTTGAATTTGCAGATGGATCTTGCAGTTCCTCTTGGTCGCCCTGTGAGTATCTTGTATCATGATGGTGGCTATCACACGTCAGAAGGGGCATGTCACATCTTTATCTGAGCCTTTTACATCTTGTTTAATGTGCTAGTAATGTTGATATGTATCATTAGTTGGCAATTAGTCTGCAAGGTAATCTCTGAGACAGGAGAGACTGTAAATGCTGGAATTTTGACCAAAACACAAAATGCTGGAGGATTTCACTGGTTCATACTCTGTCTGAAGAAGGGGCCCAACCTGAAAACGTTGTCCGTCCATTCCTACCTCAGATGCTGCCTGACCCGCTGACTTCCTCCAGCACTTTGTCTTTCGATCAATGTCCGTTCTAAACTTGTTCATTAGGAAAAGTTAATCAATAACATGTTGGACCACATCTTGGTCCATGTTTAGAATGTGACAATAAATGAACCTTATGAGAACATCCGAGTTGAGTTTTTTGCTCTGCCAAGACGCACACAATGAACTCACTGGCTGGTGAGTTCCATTATATCACAGAGCCTATATTTAAATCCACTGAATTCAAGGAATCTGCAATTCAGCTGCTGAAGTGATCGGTGTAAAGAATAACATTACAAGTGCATACTATCTTGCATTTTCACCAACGTCAACTTTACCTTTAGCTTTAGTTTAGTTTGGAGATTTAGCATGGAAACAGGCCCTTCGGCCCATAACATCATTGCCAACCATCGATCTCATGTTCATACTAGTTCTATGTTATCCCACTTTCACATCTGCTCGCTACGCACCAGGAACAATTTTTGTTTTACCTACAAACCCTCACATCGTTGGGATGTGAGAAAAAACCCGAGCAATGGGCGAAAAACACACACGTTCACAGGGAGAACGTGCAAGCTCCACACAGACAGCATCCGAGGTCGGGATTGAACCCGGGTCTCTGGCACTGTGAGGCAGCAGCTCTACTCGCTGCACCACTGTGCCGCCCCCCACTGTGTTTTTATCACCCTGAAGGTAATCACCCTGTAATTTGTAATACAGAGCTCCGTCTATATATTACAAATACTGAAACCACAGATAAAACCATTGAAGACACCCAAAGCAGGTAACATTATCGACAATCACATTGTGTCACGTTTCTGGTTCGTTTAGAATCTTTGAATATTCATTACTATAAAAGCTGAGCGATGTTGTGAGTGTTTTCTTCATTTATCCTATTTGTCTTTCGACAGGTTGTTGACCACTACCTTGAAGATAAGAAAAGGGAAAACAATAAAAAAGGCTTGTATTTCAGAGATGGGAGGAGAAAGGTGGATTATATCTTGGTTTATCAAAACAAAAAAGCCACACCCTTGTCGGCTGGAGCTCTTGTTCTAAATGGCACGGCGACAATTTCTCACAGAAGCAAGGAGCACGCTAAAGTACCGGTGGGCCAGCGAGACTTTGTGCTGGACATTAGCAATGCTCACGGGTCTGCGGAGGAAGAAAAGAGAGCTCGGAGAGAGGAGTTTGAAAAGAACCTCATGGAGAGCGGACTGGAGATAGAGAGAGACAAAGAGGTGAGAACATGAATTGCCCTCTGAAAGTTCGAGTTGTAGAGGGATATTAGTGGCAATTTTGCAAGGAAAATGTTGGAATAAATTTCCGAGATGTGGATAACTAAGCAAAGATGAAGTTATTTTGAGCATGCTTCTGGTTACTTTCCTGAATTCTCCCTCTGTCTCAGTGTGAAAGGTCTGATTGCACTAATGCATGTCACAGGTGATCTTACCATGTTAGATGGACTTTAGAGACCTGACAGAAGTATATAAAATTATGAGAGGTTCAGACAGAGGAGAAAGTTGAAACCCTTTTCTCAGGATGAAAAGAATACAAATATTAGAGGCCATAGCTTTAAGGTGAGAGGGGCCAAGTTTAAAGGAGATGTATGGGACAATATTTTTTACACAGAGGGTGGTGGGTGCCCAGAACACACTGCTGGGGTGGAGGTTGAGGTAGATACGATGGTGACATTTAAAAGATCTTTGGATCAGCACGTGTATATGCAGGGAATGGAGGGATATAGGTTATGTGCAGGTAGATAAGAGATGGCCTTGGCATTATGTTTGGCACAGATATCGTGGGCTGAAGGGCCTGTACTTGTGCTGTACTGTTCTATGTTCTATAAGTATTGTTGTCAATAACATTTTGTCATCACAGATCTTTCGGTTCATCCTCTGCTGGTCAATGTGCAAGAGACATTATTTAGAAATTAATATAATAACATGATAGCCATATAAAAACCATGATAGCAGTTATTTTGTATCTTTTTAAGATAGTAGGATTCGCTATTTCAGAGAATATTATCAAATATTCGATTAGATATTATAGTATATTAACCGCATTCAAAGGTTAGCGTGCACTTGCCCAGAAGATTGGACAAAGTGATTCAAGGCACAGTTTTTGCGTTGGTAATTTTGACATTATTGGCAAGACCATCTTTTCTTACACCTCCTTATTTGTTCCTGGATTCAGCAAATTATGTGGCCATTTCAGAGGATTAAGGTTCAATCACACTGGAGATGATTGGTGTTACATATAAACCAACGAGCTAAGCTTAGCAGATGTTCTGCCATGAATGTCGTTCACAAACTAAATAATGTTTATAATCGCTCGGTAGTTTTTGCGGTAATGGTTGTGATGGACTAGTTGTTGATTTAGTAACTGGATTAAGTTCAGTATTTTTCAGAATGATGTTGACCCAAAATCCCACCCATCCATTTTCTCCAAAGATGCTGCCTGAGCCGCTGAGTTACCCCAGCACTCTGTGTCTTTACTTGGTAAACTAACATCTGCAGTTCCTTGTTTCTACAGTAGCCCCCCTTGATGGGATTTGGAGTTTAGTCCCTACATTGTTGGCCCAGGTTTCTGGATTATTGGTCGTGCCACCACCATATCCTAGCGGGGTTTTACAGAGCAAAGGCAGAGGAGGGGCAATGACCTTTGCAAGTGGAATTCCAGAGCTCCTGGCGATCCAAGGATGTGTACCAGTTGAGGAGTCTAGAGGACTCTCTAGAATTTAGGAGATTGAGAGGGGATCTTATAGAAACTTACAAAATTCTTAAGGGTTTGGACAGGCTAGATGCAGGAAGATTGTTCCCGATGATAGGGAAGTCCAGGACAAGGGGTCACAGCTTAAGGATAAGGGGGAAATCCTTTAAAACCGAGATGAGAAGAACTTTTTTCACACAGAGAGTGGTGAATCTCTGGAACTCTCTGCCATAGAGGGTAGTTGAGGCCAGTTCATTGGCTATATTTAAGAGGGAGTTAGATGTGGCCCTTGTGGCTAAGGGGATCAGGGGGTATGGAGAGAAGGCAGGTACGGGATACTGAGTTGGATGATCAGCCATGATCATATTGAATGGCGGTGCAGGCTCGAAGGGCCGAATGGCCTACTCCTGCACCTAATTTCTATGTTTCTATGTAATCTATCCGCAATGCATTGGAAGTGCTGCATATTGCATGCATTGGAAGTACTGCATATTGCATGCATTCGCAGTCCTGCATATTGCACGTATGGAAAGTCCTAAATATCACATGCATTGCTTGATTATTGTAATACCTCCAAAAGCAATCTGATGCAATCAAAATTTTTATTTTGAATCTAAAATATCATATAATTATTGTCGAATCATGTCAATTTAATTTTCCTTGCATCTGAATTAGTGTAATATATTGTTGCTTTGGCTTGTATAAAATGTTTGATTTATACTGAGTACAGCCTGCATACAAGCCAATATAATGTACCCTTGGATATTCAATAGCCTTGGACTATTCTGATTTTTGCCTAAATTCTGAATAAATTCCCATGCCTTTAGTCCCACATGAATCACATTCTTAATACTAATTTAAACATCTGTAGTCAATGAAAAAAATCTTACAATAAAATGTGGAACTCTGTATTTAGAGAGACCATCAAATTTATATTGCAAGAATGTTAAAGACATCTCTATATAATTCCTCACATCTGTTTTAGTAATGCTAATGATTCATTTCAGTTTAATCAAATGTTATTTTTCACAGCTGATTTGGGGTTTCCATTCATTAAATCGAGCCAGGTTTCCTATGCACATACAACCAGCTGAGACACAAATTTCAAATTCACTTTTTAAGTAATTAAATGGGATGAAAAGACACCAAGATTATTTGCTCCAACAAATTTGATACAAAGCAGAACTAATTACCTGATTAGTCCCAATCCACAATCTTTCCCAATATCCCTAACATTTCCTTTTTTAATTAGTCATGGAATCATAGATATAAACAGCACAAATACAGGTCCTTCGTCCCAATTCACCCATGTCAACCAGACTGCCGCAGGTACATTAGTCCCACCTGTCTGCATTTGGCCCATATCTGTTCAAATGTCTTTTAAATTCATTTGAATGTACTAATTTTTCTGAATGTTATTGTTGAATATCCCCAACGATATTCTGCAGCATAAAATAAACTAATCTTTCCCCAGGCTCTTGTGACGACTATTTTAACTCGGTCTCCTATGATCATAATTTCTCCTGCTGGTGGAAATAATTTCTCCTTATTTATTCTCTCGGGAACTTTCATAACTTTGTATAATCCGATAAATATCCTCATCCTCTGTGGAGATTAATCCCAGTGTTGCTCCACATCCAATTATTGACGGCCTGTTCCTTTGATTAACATTGATGACTGGAGATTCTACAACATAGGGAGAGAGAAAACACTGACTAAGTAATACTGATTGTGAAATTTCACAAAACCACTCTTATGTGAATAGTTCGGTAAATTAATAGTCTTGCATAGTTTCCAAACTATCCCTCTGCCAATTTGCATAATTTAATTTGATTTCCTTTGCCTAGCTGATGTAATATTGTTTGTTTTTATGTTCGTATTTGCACATAGGTTACAAACATCATGTCATAGCCAGCCTGCAGTGCTCCTCCTTCATTAACCCCAAGAAGACAGCTAAAAGTCAACTACACTGGATGTTCTGATGCAAAACACAATGGACCCAAGAACTTCCATGCAAGAAGCAAAGTGTTTTTGAGTCAGGAGTTTTTTCGAGTGCTGGAGGAACTCAGCAGGTCAGCCAGTATCTGTGGAGGGGTACAGATTGACAATGTTTCTGAAGAAGGCTCCCGACTCGAAAACACTTTGTTTCTTGCATGGAAGTTCTGGGGTTACTTCTACCTGTGCTGCATTAGAAACTCTTCTTGAAACTTGTGTGATTATCACCTGGGTTCAACATGGTGCAGACTTACTTTAACTCACACTTAATGCACAAGTGAATTTCTCAGTTTCAATTTGGGAGACGATGAGAATGGGGCAAGGTTGAGGGGGACACGGCATTGCTCAACATCCAGTGTTCAGTTGGGAGAGTCAATGCACTGAGTATTAAACCTCATGTTCCATCACTGGTTTGTGTCTCGAACATGCAACTGAAGTAGCTATATTAACCGTTATTTGTTTCCACAATACAAGAAGATATTTTTATTCATCCCCGGAGGGAAATTGGTCTGCCAACAGTCACAACACACAAAAAACTTGAATATAAAAGTGAAAACAAAAAGAAAAAGACAAGCAACTGTTGGATGGCCACCTTGTGCACAGCGCTTTCACTGGAACAAATGAACAAACAAACAAACACAGACTTATCCTCTGGGCAGAGGATTCTAAACTAGAGTGTCCCCCCCACACCAGGTCCCCCTTTGTTCTCCCACCGTCCCTCATGGCTGTCCCCCCCATGCTGGGTCCCCATTGTCTTTCCCTCCCCTCCTCACGCTCATTGACCATTGTTCGCAGGTCGATCGCGAGGCCCTAACGCTGCTGAGGCTCCTGCTGCTGCCGAGGCCCCACCACTGTTGGGGCTCCTGTTGCCGTTGAGGCTCACTCTACCGCTGAGGCTCCTGTTGCTGTTGAGGCTCACTCTACCGCTGAGGCTCCTGTTGCCGTTGAGGCACACTCTGCTGCTGAGGCAACCGTGCAGCCGCCGAGACTCTCAGCGTTGATTCCGCTGAAGCTCCTTCGGCCCAGGCAGGCCTCGCCACCTGGATTCTCTGCAGTCCTTTGGGAGGCCTGCAGGGCGAGTTGGGCCAACCGCATAGCGTTCTGGTTGGCACCGCGGTTGTTCGGAGGGTGGATCGGCCCACGCGGCTCCCTGCGACACACCTTCTGCTCACGCGGCTCCCCGGGCCTGCTTTGAATAACCCGAATTCTTTGACATAATATATATTTTAAAATATTTTTAATGCAAGGCAGCTTTTCACTGATTTAACGCAGGGCTTTTTAAAAAATGATGATATTGGATAAACTATTCCTTCCTGGAATTGTATGAAAGTTTTGATAGTGAAACATATTTTGTTTAGTTTAGAGTTTAGAGCATGGAAACTGGCCCTTCAGCCCATCAAGTATCTGCCAATCATATGGGAGGAGACCGGAGCACCCGAAGGAAACCCCATGCGGTCACAGGGAGAATGTATAAACTCCACAAAAACTGTACCTGCAGTTAGGATCGAACCCAGTTCTCTACCACTGTGCCACTATGTGCCTGTCCTGCTTCACCCCACAGGAGGCACTGATCTGGTGGGAATGGTTATCTTTTACCATTTCCTGGTGCTTTCATCCTGGTAAAAAGGCACAAAGCCGGAACATTTCTTGCTAAACCCAAGACTACAATCTGACTAGGTAGTTCTGCATTCATTTCATGGCACTGGAATGTAATAAGGGGCAAGAGCCCTTTTTGATTTTTGTTCTGGAATAAAAAGATTATATTGTTGCCCATAAAGCTACCAGGTTGATGTCAAAAGGTCATGAAGTTCACTAATCTGCTCGGGTGGGAAAATAATGAGATCTTACCGGGCGAGTCCAACCTGTTGCCATGAGTCTGGTCCGGACCTGACCCAGAACTACGGCGAGTTTGCTAGTTGCTGATGCTGCCTTCATCCAGGGTAGTGGGGAGTTCCCATCACCTTTCTGATTGTGCTTTGTATGTGGTGGAGAGGAATATCAGGGGAGAATGGCTGCTGGCAATGTACCCATCCCCTGTCCTGCTCCTGAGCCCACAGTGTCTGTGGCTGGTCCATTTGAGGCGATGATCAATGCGACTCCCGGGATATTGCGGATGATGGTGGTCGACCTCACGATGGCCACGCGATGAATGTTGAGATGATCAGTGGTCCTTCCCAGCTCAACCTGGCCTACAATGGGTTTGTACAAGGGCTCAAGCCAAGGACATCAGTGCATGGGGCAGCACAGCGGTGCAGCGGGTAGAGCTGCTGCCTCACAGTGCCAGGGATCTGGGTTCGATCCTGACATCGGGTGCTGCCTATGCGTGGAGTTTGCACGTTCTCTCTGTGTGGCCATGTGTGTTTCCTCCACATGCTCTGGTTTCCCCACCACATCTGGAAGAAGTGCGAGTTTGTAGGCTAATTGGCCCTCTGTAAATTGCCTCCAGTCTTTAGGGATTGTATGTGAAAGTGGGATAACATAGAACTAGTGTGAACGGGTGATCGATGGTAGGCGTGAAATCGGCGGGGCAAAGGGCCTGCTTCCTTACTGTAGCTCTAAACATTTCATCATCACTGTATGTTGAATGGACAGATGCCCCAACAAGATGGACTAATAATAGATGACCAACTGACAATGAGACAAGTGCTGTCCCTGAGTGAATATTTGGATGTATACAATGTATAGCATGCTCTGAAAGACTGGAACACATTAAAGTTGGTGACAATAACCCATAAAATGCAGTTAAAATTAATAGCCTGTGTAAATATTTTTAGTGATTAGGTTGTCCCCACTTGTATGGAAGGAACACTTCATTACAACAGTTATTTCAGATTCCTGCAGTGCAATTGGCATCTTAAATTTAAATTAACAGCTGGTGGCTGGATTTTGCAGAGCTTGTGAAAGCCGGCAGAGGAATGGAATGGGGTGCAGCCCGCTCCTGGTGGTGGGTCAGCATGAACTCCAGATCACTGATGGAGGCAAAGGGCATTGGGCCTGGGATACTGGCCCGAGAAATATGCAAGGAAGGACACAAACGCTGGGGTAACTCAGCGGGTCAGGCAGCACCTCTGGGGAAGAGAGACAGAAGGGTTCCGATCTCAAAGGTCACCCATTCCTCTTCTCCAGAGATGCTGCCTGAAGATGGGTCTTGACCCGAAGCGTCACGCGCAGACTTACTCCAGCACTTTGTGCCTACCTTTGGTATAAACCAGCATCTGCAGTTCCTTCCGAAGCATCTCTGGAGAACATGAGTAGGTGACGTTTCGTGTCAAGACCCTTCTTGCTACTCTCCAGCAGAGATGTCCTGGGAATGAGATGACTGATCTAACAGTTGTAGTCACCGTCCCCCTGTGTGAGGGAGTTTTTCCCTTGATGCCCCTTGACTTCAGCTTCACCAGTGCATCTTTATGCCACACTCAGACAAATGCTCCCTTTATATCTAGAATGGTCTTTCCCTCTCCCACCCCTCCGTAACTTGTTCCATGTTGAGAGCAGGGCTGTGATGATATCTGAAGCCAATTGATTTGGCAAAACTGAAGCAGCATCAAGGAGCAGGTTACTGGTGAACAAGTGCCAGAGGACAGCACCGCCCATGTTATCCACCGTCCTGTTACTGATGACTGAGTCATCATATTGGGATGGAATTAGCTGCATTAGATTTGCCCTGCTTTTTGTGAACTAGATACGGTGGCAATTTTCCACATTGACTGGTAAATGTCAGTGTTGTTACAAGGCACAGCTGGCTCTAGAGTACAGTGTCATGTTTAGTTTAATTTATTGTCACGTGTACCGAGGTACAGTGAAAAGCTTTTGTTGCTTGCTAGCCAGGCAATGGAAAGACAATATATGATTCCAATCGAGCCATCCACAGTGTACAGATATGTGACAAAGCGAATAACATTTAGTGCAAGGTAAAGTCAAGCAAAGTCCGATTAAAGATAGTCCGAGGGTCTCCAATGAGGTAGCTACTAGCTCAGGACTGCTCTCTGGTTGTTGGTAGGATGGTTCAATTATCTGATAACAGCGGGGAAGCAACTGTCCCTGGTGTATCTAGTGCTCTCAGTTATGGTATCATGTAGTCATCAACCTGGCTGAAGATTGCTTCTGTCCTAGGGCAGAGATAGGGTAGACAGGCAGAACCTTTTCCCAGGGTGGAAATGTCAAAGATTAGAAGCCATGGCTTCAAGGTGAGAGGGGAAAAGTTTAAAGGTGAAATGTGGGGCAAGTTATTCTTACGCACTGGAACGTGAACGTGTTGGGTGCCTGGAACGTGTTGCTGGAGATGGCGGCTGCAACAGGCCATTATGGCCAGCTGTAGCTTGGACTTTGGAAATGGTGCCAATACCTGGCGACTCTTGCATATGAACTCAACCGGGCTAGTTCTATGCATCTGTACTTAGTCTGGGATTGTATTTATGTATGATAATAATCTTACTGATCTGTATGCAAAAAGGAATTTCACTGGTATATGTGATAATAAAGAACCATGGAACCTTTGAGCAATTGGTGGTGAAGGCAGGTAGGATAGTGGCTTTTAGAAAGGATATGCAGGGAATGGACAGATATGGATCGCATGTTGGCAGCGGAGATTCATTTAACTTGGCATCGTATTCGGCACGGGAATTGTGGGCCAAAGGGCCTGTTCCGCTGCTGGATTTTTTTCAGGTTCTTTTTTCCATGATGTTTGGGTTCTCGGGGGAAGTTGGAATGGGACACAAGTTCACGTTCACAAGTTGTAAGAGTAGAATGATGCCATTCATCCCATCGAGTCTACTCTGCCATTCAACCAGGGCTGATCACTTCCTCCTCAAGGTCATTCACTTGCATTTTGGAATTTAACTTTGACAAGTGTGAGGTGGTGCATTCCGCTAAGACAAACCAGAGTGGGACATACACAGTAAAGGCCTGGACAGTATTGTGGAGCAGAGAGACATGAGAGGGTACAGGTACACAGTTCCCTGAAAATGGCTGTACAGCTGGAAAGGATGGTGACGAAGGCACTTGGTGTGCTTGTCGTCACGTGAATGGGGAATGAGCACAGAACACAAAGCAGGTCAGGCAGCATTTCTGGAGAACATGGACAGGTGACGTCTCAGTTCTGGACCCTTCTTCATACTGATTGGAATAGGGGGGGAGCGGGGATGGGAGGGGGAGAAAGCTGGAAAAGAGGTGGGGGCGGGACAAAGCCTGGGAAGTGATAGGTGGATACAGTTGATGCTGTCGGGTGGGTGGACAAAGGCCAGAGATAGAACAACAAATGAGGAGAGAAGAGGCATGAAATGTGAAACCGGAGGGAGGGATATTTGTGGAAGTGGATAGGGGGGGGGAAGAGGGAACGGGAGGCAGGATAATGAGAGAAATTAGTGCACATCCTGGTGGGGCACTGGGAACAGACTGGGTTATACTTATTACACGTGGTGATGACATTCAATAACATCTCTTTGCATAACTTTGCCAATGGATGGAGTGTATTGATGTGATAACGTTGATTGAGTTGGG